>NC_056735.1:1986204229-1986211729 GCF_019279795.1 Protopterus annectens
AGGTCAGCCTAGTATTCTTTGACTGTGCACCACAGCAGTGTTTTCAGCAGCTGAACAATGGCATTGTCACAGGTGGTTGCTAGCAGTACATGGCTACATCCTTTGATATTTCTGTCTTGTACTTCTACATAAGGGCATGCTTGTGGGATTCATTCTACAGCTATTTGCAGAGTGTGTAACAGCAGACAAGCTGATATGCCTGTGTGTGTCTGACTCTTCCAGGCCTCAGATACTCTCACATATGTATTTGAACAGCCTCAGGGAAAGGTACATATAACTGGGATATACCTGTCATATAGTTCAGACATTTTGCAGTTCAGACTCTAGGGGATTCAGAGCATATCTATTACTACACCTTTTCTGACGTGCAAGCAGTGTCTACTCTCACTTATTGACATTTGTCATTAAGTGAGATTCAACAGCTTTCTGCCTACTGTTAGTACATTTCACAGAGAGTCAGAGGGGCACAGCTAACATTTGTTTACAAATCAGGGTCATCACTGTAGAGCAGTCACTGTTGGGAGGTCTGGCCCATGACCTATGCAGATATGCCAGTGTTTATCCTGCTCTGATACTGTGTGGGGTTTGTCAGCTGCTACTGTAACCTTATTCCCTACTAGCATGGCTGATTCTCTTTTCACAGTCATGTCATGCAATTCAATGACACCTGCTGGTTAAGGCCCACAGAACAAGATTTGTGTTATGCCATTCCTATTTTCCCTTTACATTCACTCATGGTAATGCATGATATATTGCTTTCAGCAATAAGCAATTGTATATCTGCTGTGGTGTAGTGGTACTTCATGCAGACTGGTGAGTCCAAGATCCTGTGTTCGGGACTGACAAGGGTACTTTATTTTGCTGCTGAGCAGTACAAGGGCCTTGTCATACAGAGTGACTAAGGCACTTTTAAGCAGTTGTAAGTGGGTTTGCGCTGGTTGGCGCGATGCTTAGCAATCCTTAGCTAAGTGCACATAAGCTCACACCCGCGCACCCCCGCTAACTACTGATTAAAAGTGCTTACTCCCGCTAACCTCCACACTAATTTCTTTTAAAGAAAAGAAAATGGGGAGATAGGAAAGTGGTGAAAAAGGGGGCACAAAGAGGGAAAGACAGTAGGGAAACCAGCTCGGGATGTGCAGGATGGGTGTAGGGATGGTCCATAGCTGCCCATTTATTTACCAGCAACAGCTGTGCATATATTTGAATTTTGGTGTGAAATTTGAAACATTCCACCCCTGAGAGAGGGGTGAGGACAACAAAATATGTTGTACAGCCAATTAGAATTATCAGTTTACATGTCCAGCGGACATGTGTGCGAATTTGACAGCTATGTATGGGACGTAATTTTTTTGTGGGAACAGATTGCCCTTTTTTTTTACTTTTTTTTCCAGGTGAGAGTGGAATGTGAGGTAGAGGATGTAGGTATATTTGGTGAGGTAGGTTGGGGAGGTAAGCAGACAAGACAAACAAGACGCATACAGGGGCAGAGTTTGACACATGGGGTGGGTGAACACAATTGACGGGGAAGGTTGTTTTGAAATCGCAAGCCCATGAGCCCACAGATGGTAACAGTGAAACTGAGATCCCCACCCATGGGCAGTCACCACTGCACCTTCACAGCCCCGAGGGTGGCTGTGCTGGGGGCTGAGTAGCGTGGGCAGGCTCACCCGAGAGACGCGCCACTCTTGCCTCAAGCTGGCGTAGGAGATCAGCGACTGAACGCTGGATCTCCCACCGCACCACAGCCCGGACCCTTCGAAGGGTGACAGGTGACCCTTCTCTGCCCACACTTGCACGGGGGGATGAGCCCCATCACCTGCAGCACTTCCACCCAAAGGTGGCACAGGACCAACAGAGGAGGGGAGCCCGCGCTGGGCACCGGAGCTGCTGGTGCCAGGTGCACTCGCCAACTGGGGAGGAACAGGTGGGTCCGCTGGGACCGGCCTTCCCATACATTCTGTGATTAGGTGTGTTTAATTACAACATAAACAACAGCATTCCCGATTAGTTGTAACAGCATACAGTAATATTCCCATTAACCCAACACACCAAGGTTCCAACAGTTGAACAGCAAACATAACACATGCATATATTGAACGACAGTAGATATTCCAACAGCATGCAGGGATGTTTGGTAGCAACAGGCCACCATGAACGTGGTGTTTGAACAGGGCACATGCATCAATATCAATGCAAATATTTATAAAACAATGGTACATATGTCCCAACAAATATTTAAGGTTACACATACCCATTGAGGTTTGGAATTACATGGTTTATGCACATATGGTAGGGTGTAGAAAAAACCTCGGTTAACATCTTATAATGACCTTTTAGCCTACACTACATTCCCAGTGACTGCAAGTGTATATCCCCTACCTGTATTATTACACTTGCCATCATACATTAGGTTGTGTCATGGGTTTGGCTAGTTCAATATATGCCTGACCTATATCTGACATACTAACTGTCCAGGATGCAGATGTTACTGCTACATATTTCTTGTTTGCATTTTTATTTCTTTATCTACATATCTGGGATGTTTTCACATCACATTTTCACTTCGATTTGAACAGAACCCTGCATTTCTTGACACACAGTCATATTTCTGGTGAATAATTACATGCTACACGTGTGCCAGGTTTATTTTTTCATGCCAGCCAGTAACTGACTATTGTGCACTGTATATATGTTTCACAGCTACTAGCACTTCCATCACCCACTTTATATGGGACTGCATAACTCTGGGTTGCCAGCACATTTTCAAACAGTACTGTTTGTATAATGCAAAGGTACAACAACATTTCAGACTCTGTGACACAGACACACTCTGGGTTTTAGACCTTTATTAATGACATTGCACACTTTTCCACAGGCTCATTCCTTTATTTGTTTTAACTGTGTTTATGGCAGACATGTTCAATACATATTATACCTTTATTAATAGGTTAGAACATTCTTTTTTCAGGCTCACTCACTTATGTTATATGACAGTGCCTGCAGGGATATTATTCCAGACATATGTTACCTTTCTTAATGGGTTACTACACTCTTTTTCTGCCTCTCTGACATTTTTATCTGACAGTGCATGCAGAGGACTTACTCAGGCAGTTCTATAGCTGTTTTATTGTACTACAACACATTCTTTCATGCTCCCTCCCATATTTTATATAACAATACATGCAGAATAATTACTAACCTGCCTGGTGGTGCAACCTTAGCAGCCTATCAGCATAGGCTTGCTGATTCGCAGCACAGTCACCTGCAGCTGTAAAGTAAATGAAGGGATATTGAGACATACCTATCCATTATACATACTCCATTATCAATTCTTACATACTGCATTCCATGGCTACATACTCAATTGTGGAGCATTCTGCATCCCATGGGCCTCCTGTATCCACTGGTTCAGGCGGTCCTGCTTTTGTCTCTTCAGGTCTGCATGGTGGTGATGGACCTGTTCACCAGTCCATGGAACACCTGTGGCACTGGTGAGGTCACGAGCTAACCGGTTCCAAGCCTTGCACTCCGTCCCTTGGAACTGGCCCTGCAGGAGTCTTGTCTCGTGATGGTGGACAAGGAGCCAAACCATGTATTTGGACTCCTTGATGCCCCAATGTTGTGCTCGGAAGCGTGAACCCTCTCCTGCACCTGCCATTCTGACTGCAAATGTGAGCTACAATCAGTTATGGCGAGTATTCCCGCCTATGGGGCTTAAATATGCCTCATTTCCCACACTTTTTTGTGATTGGCCGTTTTGTAAAATTCTCAGCTGACTGCAGACCTGCTTAGTAATGGTTAAACTACCATTCGTAAGTTTATGAATGTTAATAGTTGCTGCTTCCCCTATGTTGTCATGGCTTAGTGGTTCTGTACTTTGATTATGATGCAAAGGGTCCTGGGTTCGAACCTTGTCATTCTTGTATTTTAATACTGTCTAGACAGGTTAGAGGGTGTGGCTGCGTTTAAGCAACTTAGCTCTACATTGCTCCCCGGTGCCCTACGGTGCCCTGGTTGGTACGGCGCACACGTCCGCACAAACACATTGCGCTGGGTAAAGTGCTTTTAAACTTTGGGCAACTCTATTGTGCTGGGTAAAGCGCTATTACACTATGGGCAACTCTGTTTAGCTGGGTGAAGTGCTATTAAACTATGGGCACCTGTGTTTAGCTGTGTAAAACATTGCTTAACAGCAGGCTGTCATATATCTGGGTCCTTTAAACATATATATTTTGTTCACTGATACATTAGCCATGTCACTGTTTTTAATAAAATTTGAATCATATATGTCTGGTATTATTTCAAATACTGATTTAAAACATAAATAAGAAGGGGAATGGCGGGACTCGAACCATGAATGCCTTCTCTTTGTGCATATGCTCTACCATTACGCTATTGCGATCTGAATTAATTTGCATAAGTAATTCTTATATGCTCTTCAATGTCACAATTGCTAACTGTGGTTAAGCAATGGGCACACCCG
The DNA here is from genome assembly GCF_019279795.1 of Protopterus annectens. Lineage (NCBI taxonomy): Eukaryota > Metazoa > Chordata > Ceratodontiformes > Protopteridae > Protopterus > Protopterus annectens. The sequence continues at coordinate 1,986,208,716 of NC_056735.1, forward strand.
TGCATATAAGCGCAAATATGGGCAGCTATATCATGGATTTAAAAAAAATAAAATTAATATTTTACGTTTTATAACTGTGATGGGGGTTTACAGTGTCAGGGAGTGTGGTGTTGGGTGCAAGTACATTTGAGCGGACTCGCTCTTGTCTGTTGACATTATGCTTTTTAAAACCTTGCAGGGGCGTGGGCTTTTAGACTGCTTGGCAGTCGGACATGCCCTCTGCTTGCCTACTCAGTCCGTGTAAGAGTTACGGATGAGTCAGCATGCCCTCATGAATATTCATGGCATGCTGACATCATACCGTTCCACTGCAGCCTCCGAGTAAGACATATTAAGTCTTACACGGAGGTTTCGTGAATCCGGGGGTTTATAGTTACCAGCTATGGTTCAGTTTAGTGGATAGAATAAACAAGTTAGAAAACTTACCTATTACCTTACAAAAAAATAGTTATGGGTTGTTGCTTTGATGCCGCTTAATGTAGTGAAAATATTTGTATTAGGGCATATGACACAGCTGCAGTTTTTGGAAACTCTTCTATTAAGTGCTGTATTACCAAATGTCATTTATAACTGTGTTATGTATGTGTTTTTAAGAAATACTGCAGATTTTAATCAGTGGCTGATTTTTAGAGGAAGACGTATTCTGAGGTTTTGTTTGCATTTGGTTAGTTACCAAGTCTCATAGGATCATAGGTTTATATCTTGTGGGTCATTTGAAACCTAGAAAATTTCCCTCTTAGTGCTTAAAATAACCTGTCCCATTTGGTTATAGATTAGCCTTATACATCCCATGGGCAATAATTATGTATTACACCTAATGAGAATAAGTTGGATCATACTACAGATAATTTGAGGAAACCCATGCAAGAGATAAAGAATTTATTACCTACATCTGTCCATTAGTCGTATAGTGGGCTCTCCTGGGGTAAAGTTTCTGTTTTCCCATCCATAGATCCAAGATGGGCTTGAATATGGACAGGGATGAACTTTGTTTTATGAGGATGAGGAGTCTGTTCCATATCAGTGGTATTTTCTGTGAGCTATAACAGCCCCATAAACCATTCTGCTGATGTTGCAGAAGAGGTTTAGATCCCCAGACCTAGTAATTTTGATGCCATTTGACTTGCTGATGTGCAGTAAATCCAAAAGTAATGGAAAAGGGGATGTCTTGCATACCACGGGTCTGTATCACTTTATTGAAAAAACTAAATATTGAATACCTTTTTGTCAAACCCTATCTGTCGAACTCTTAATCCAGTGAATAATTGTTTAAGCAAAAATTTTTTCAGGGGAAAAAAATGCTTGGCCAAACAAGCATGTGTGACAAATATCGCAAATTTTAAAATCCACCCATTGTGGGGGGCTGCACCCACAACCCCCATAACTAAATATACCAACTCTGAGATCGCACTACAATGGGGAAAAGGACAAATTCCAGATGATGGCCCACTGCTTGTTTTCCCTAGAAAAATGTTCACTTAAACAATCATTCATTGGATTAACAGTCTGACGGATATGGTTTGACAAAAAGGTATTTGATATTTAGGTTTTTCACTAAATTGATATAGACCTGCATACCAGACAGAGGTAAGCTCTTGGCAGTCTGTAGGATACTGAATATAGTAACATGACCTATAGTCTGTCGATGTAGGTTATGTTGTTTAGGCGTTGTATCCTTTTAGGAAGGAATCTCTGTGGGTATTCCAGTTGTTGCATGCGTCTGGACAGATACATGCCAAGTTGGCCATTATATTCAATGACTGGCCTAATGAGGGCTGAGTAAAGAGGAACAATGACATCCCTAGATCAAGACACAATCCCCTTTGTTTATAAACTGCACAATACAGAAGTACTTTCTTACAACAATGGATGCATGTTGCCAAAAGTTAGGTCACTGCCCACATATGTTCCAAGATGCTGAGCAACTTCGTTAACACTTAGAGGTGTATTGTCAATGTCGTAGTTCCATGGAGTAGATGACATCCCAAAAGATAAATAATGCATTTTTTACATTTATTTTAGTCCATGATTTTGGCACCAAGTGTTTATTTGGGATAAATCTTCCTGCAGGATGGCCAATCATTTAGAGATTAAATGAATGTCCCTTGCTTGCTGTCATTTGCAAAATTAGTCAGCCAGAGCTCTTTGGTATTGTCTTTTACATCAGAAAAATAAATACTAAACAGGAGAGGTTCCAGCACAGAACCCTGAGCAAATCCACTGGTGACTGGCCTCTTTGTAGAGGTAACCTCTCCTGTTTTGATTATCCACATCCTATCTGTGAGCCAGTTGGCAATCCAGTAGGTGGAATCGGGATTTATTTCCAGTTTGTTTATCTTTTCTACTATGCCTGAGTAGAGAATTGTGTTAGTAGCTTTGTCCAGGTCAAGGTATGTGGGGTGAGTACAATTTTGCCTTCTTCCATTGTTTTGGTGACCTTTTCAAAAAATCCTCCAGGTTGATTAAGCATGACCTACCCTTGAGGAAGCTAAACTGAGATGAGTCCAATGTTTGGAGGTTCCCTATGCCCTGACTGATTAGTTCCATGATAAGACTTTCCATGGCTTTGTATATGAGGCTAGTCAGTCTTATGGGTCTGTAATTTCCTGGTCTGTGTAAGATCTTCATTTATTCAAAAGAATGACTGCACCTGCTCTTCATTCACTTGTACAAACTTGTATGGAGGCTGACACTGAACAATGTTGTTGGGGTGCAGCTAAATCATGCTTCATGCTATTTAAGATGCATCTAGGGATATTGTCAGGACCCATTGATGCAGTATTTTTGCTTTTGATAGCACCTTTAGAACTTGGTCTTGTGTGTGACGGCTAGAGGTGAGACAATTTCAGGTATATCTTGAGGGACAGACTGAGGGGACAGAGGAGTAAAGTTAGAGCTAAATATATTGACCAGTAGGATTGCTATGTCTTCACCTCAGTGTAGGAAATATAATTCAGAATCAGCTCAGTGCATTGCTGTGTTGTGCTTTTGAGATTATGAGCATAACTAAAAAA
>NC_056735.1:1986216729-1986266729 GCF_019279795.1 Protopterus annectens
TGGTACTACTCAGATGATAATAATTTGTTATGATCACAAGACAGGCTGTGGTACAGAAGAGCCGCCGTGACAGTGGCCATGCCTTCCATGCTTCTTGTGCTTCACTTTTTTTACTGATGGACCTTACTTAACAGTAGTTTTTTGTAGTTCTCTTTCTCTGCCATGTGTCCCATCATGATTGCCTACTCTGGGCTGTCTGCAATTCATCAAGCACCGTGTTCAGATTCTGCCTTGAATGGGATGATTGCAGGTCACCCTTTTGGGATTTTTTTGCTACAAAGTGTTTGCTGGGATGATGTTGTTCACATCCACATTAATGACACCTTTACCACAGTATGCCAACAAATATTAACATTTACTAAAGTAATGCTTTTCTTTTACACTGATATTTATACATGCATTTTCTTTCAGTAGGCACATGTCTGACTGCAACACTAGTAATCTATCTACACTTTGCAATCCTGATGTAGGAAGAATGGCCACAGTGAAGTCTATACTGAGTGGACAGATGTCAGGTCTCCTGTTTTGTGTGAGGGATGGCTGTTTGTGTCTACACTATTATATAACACAGGGCTATAGGAATACCAAATTTTACAGCTGATTAAAAGGTGCCACAGTTGCAAGTTCAATTAACGTTTCCCCAAATTTACCATTTTTTTTTTGCTATCTGCTGGATCAGTCCAATGGCTTTCCATCCTGCATGCAGTTGACCCACTAAATCATCCATCAAGTCTGGAATCCAACAGTGCACTCATCCCCTGTTGAGGTGAGACCTGGGTGTTAGGAAGTGGTCAGTCTGCAGATCCTGCAGGCAATCCAATCACTACCCCCCATGGTGATCTTGTAAGCTCTGTGACAGCTATCTCAGAAGGTGCATCTATACTTCCATTACTATGTAACCTTTCAGCCAAGTGGCACGCTGCTTGCAGCAGAACTGTGCTAGGCTCTTGCATGCTGTGTCAGTATACATTTATTCCTGTAAGTGTTACCAGTGCAGAAAGTAAAACTGCTTTCCAACCTTTAGGTTATATGAGCTCATGTTGATCATCCACTCATCTCCTCCTCTGCCCAGTCAGTCTTGCACCTATGCCACTGGTTGAGCAATGGTCATCTGTGGTGCAGTCAGGACTTTATACCTTTGCATCATTATGTCATGTTGTTTTACCCATAAATCTTAACTTGGTGGGTTAAACATACCTCAGTATATGCTTTTTTCCCTATATACTTTTAAGAATACCACACTCAAGCTGCACTTTATTTTGTTGATAATAAATCAGTCAGTTATTCGTCCTGTATGTTCTCTGCTTTGCATCAATATTATTTTTTCACTTAGTAGGAGGCATTGAGTTAAGTCCTATCTTCCCAGAAACAAAAAGGTCTTCACATACGTTAATGCTGGTAGCACAAGTAACAAATTCTCACAACTCAAATACAACTTCCTTGACAATTCTCAGTCATAGTGGTCATTTTTGAGTCTTGACTAAAGTCTAATGTTAAATTACCCTTTTCAAGGTTCATGTTATCACTCCTTCAATAGCTATAAACTAAAAACCATTATGGGAGGAGGTGTACTTTTACTTGCCACTGAAAGATTCCAGGTTGCAGATGTATCTTACTGTTGTAATAGCAGTGTCCCCACCTATTTAGGTGATGTCTACCTGCTTTGGACATTACTTAAATTTTGCCATTCTAGTAGGTTATAACATGCCTGCTATTTCTACTGATGCTGTCAGAATCCTACTAGATACCATTGCTTGAAATGCCAAAAGGATGTATACTATTACAGCTGGTAATTTCAACATTAAATGGAATCTTTATATATATGTTCACATAGATATAAACATTTACAGGGTAGCCTAGATAACACCCATTGCATGATGTAAGTAACTATCCCACTAAACCTACTAGTAAGAACAATTAGGACACAAAACTTGATTGTCACTATTCAAAGCCACCTTCACACTATCTCTTACAAAGCTGCCACCCTTTTCTGTGTTCAGTGTACTATTATCAACTTTTTTCAACAAGGCAGTAAGATTTTTGTTTCTCTATACACATTCAGATTCTTTACTCTTACGCATGACTCCAGCTTGCTGTATGATTTTGTATATATTGGCTGGGCTTGTCTTTGACAAATCTGAAAGTGCATAGCTCTGCCTTAGGGTTTCTACTCAAATGTCCACTTACCCCTTACTAACAGGCACTTGCCTTTAGTCACTATGTAATTAAACCATCCCTGCCTTTTGAATAGAATTTTAAAAAGCCATTCCTTTTATGAAGCTTGGATGTCCATTAAAAAAGCTATCCATTTAGGGTTGTGCCTGATCCAAGGTTTTACTCCTGTTCCCATAATTCTATGAACTGCTCACTACACTGCCACTTAAGCACAGCATCATCCTATCACTATCTATATCTAATCCACCCCCTCCCCCAAGTCCTTTGGCAGGCATCTACAGTAATTCTATTGTGTCAGCAGAGTGATTCATTACAGTTCTCCTCCTATCATTCAATCAGTTGCATCTCCACGTTGGCTGAAATTCTGGAGTAAGTTGCCACATAAGTGTTGGCCACTCACATACACATATATGGCCACTCAACCTATAAGCAACACGTTGTTTCTAAAAAGGACATAGTGTATTAATATCTGCTGTTGACCGCAATGACCACATGTTATATGTTGTGGACAATACAGACTTACTAGATTAGTTTTAATTGATCTCAAAAAGCCCTTTGACTTTGTTATGCATGTTCAGAGTTTACAAGTCCTAGCTTGCTGCATAATATTTATATCCACAGTAATTAACTGGATAGGAGTTACTTGAGTGGAAGTGCCTTCAGCTATTCAGTAGGCTGTTTCTTCTGTCACTCATAGCAAGGTAAGTAGACATTCTCTTGACCTATATCTTATGCCTTTTGCTTTTTATTTATGTCATTCAACATTTCTGCATTACCCAACCCACAATACCTACCCTTTCCTGGGATGATAATTCAGTAAAAAAAAACGAATAAGTAGAAAAAACGCTCACTTTATTAGCAGCAACAAAGCTTTCGGGAATCTCCCTTCTTCAGTGTTCAGTTAATTAATTAAAACCATTGTATATATACAATTAAAACAATGAGCCACATGACACAGCCATCTAATGTGGAAACAAACATCATTAATAAAACAAACTTAAGATTTTTTTTAAAAACATATCATCATATAAAAATATCTTTCTATATATACTTATATTCATACATAAAATAAAAACTGGGATGAACCTTACATTACATTTCCCAAAGAAAAAGAGGAATGTTGTGCATATAATCTAAAAAACTATATTGCATGCTACACTTCTATTTTTACCCTAAACAATGGTATGGATATTACCATATTATTTTACCCGTATGTATATATCTTTTGTCTATTTCTAAAATGAATTAACATATAGAGACAATAAAAAACTACCATTTTAGCAGTAGATACATCTAACTACTTATACTGCTTCTGTTTGAAATCTAACATAGGTTTGATTGTTACCTTATTGTTTAACCCGGGTATTCTATCTGCTTCAAGTCTTACAATGTCTTACAACAATGTATTATTGTTTATAAATAATACAACATAATTTCCTTTTGAAATATGGATATGCCTGTAAGGTTCTATTCTTCAAAATGTCATCCTTTATTATTTTTGAATAATTTAAAAAGGAAATTATGTTTTAAAGATTTTGAGGTGAACTTAGTGAATCAAGTAACACATAATGTGGGAACAGTCCCTTGTCATAATTGTAGATGTTGTTTAGACATCTGTGATAAAAAAAAAATTCGAACATCCAGTAAGTAGGCTAAGATATGAGATTAAATGCTTGGCAACATGTAGAACCATGATGGTTGTTTATTTAGCTACATGTACACAATGTCAAGGATTTTATGTTGGAAAATGCTCAAGATGCCTGAAAGACCACAAAGGCACTAAACAGCCTATAATTGCAAAGTACCTTGCCAAGGAAACAGCTCCTATACTTTACAAAGAACAAAAAAAAGCCCCAAACCAGTGGCCACCTTCCAAGGGTCAGCTTCCCAGTGATTTCTCCTGTCCACCTGGTGAATCTGGGCATCCTGGGGCAATGCTCATGTGCACCTGCATGTGCCCTCTCTCTCCTCCCACCACCCAACAACACAACCTGTGAGAGGTGCACTTATATAAAAAAAAAAAGCAAAACCAAAGCTTCCACCCAAGATTGAAGTAAACAACAAGGAGAGCGTTAACAACAACACACTACACCTCAAAGCAACACATAGCCTTCACACACACACACCACCCACACCCACACATAGCACACACTAAGTCCATGCAGAGGGGCCCTTAATTAAAACCTGCCCAACAAAGACAAACAAACACCAATCACAACCAATGCACACACAGTTCACACAAGTGTGCCACCCAGCCCAGCAACAGCCCTAAAAAGAGCAACATTTATACACTTTACTTAGTCACAGGTGACTTAGTCACAGGCACACATGTCCCTCTCTCACCAGGTTGAATAAGGAGAAAGTTATCAGCAGCTGTGCCTGTGTCAGGTCAGGATCACCACATAGCATGCACCAGTCACTCCACAACAAGTACAAAATATAGCTCTGTCATTGTCCATGTGGAGTGAATGACTTGAATATAAGGATAAATCAACAATTTGCTGAGCTTATGGTGTCATTCAAAGATTCAAGTATCTGTCTGACATGATTGAGACGGCACGCATGATTGATGATTTGACGATGCACCAGTGCACCTGCAAGATTCCTGAGGACCTTCCTGGCTCGCAGGTTAGGTTCACCCTATCTACAATGCCTTCTTTAGGCCAAAATTCCAAACTTCAAACCACCACCCACCAAGGTGTACAAGCATGCAAAACAAAAAGAATGTGTGAAATGCAACAATAGAAGTCTAAAACAAAAAATGCACCTCTCGAGCACTCCTAAAATGGAGAACATGATGTGCAATGGCTGAGAACTGACCTGGTGGTTCAGAGAGCACCCTGAAATACCATACCAGGCTACAAACTCTTACCACACTTTTCGCCACCAAACCAGGACAAAACACTAAAGGTGGAGGAGTGGTCAATATTCACCAAGGATATTCACACCACCAGGCTAGTTGAACACAATGTGTCAACTAACACTCACTAAGTATCCAAACCCAAAATCCAAACAGATCAGATCCCACCCCAAGATTCTTCCCCCTACCACACCTTTCAATTATACTGGAAAATAAGCAGAGAGAAAAAAATACCCTAATAAATACCCCCAAACTACCCTTAACTAAACTGGGAAAACTTGGAAAACTACTCACTTTATGTTACCTTTTACACCTGGTTCTTGGTTTTCCAATGCCCTCAACAATGCCAGATATACCCCAGGGCTCCAATATCCTGGTACTCCTGGTCACCTAGACCTGGTCATTACCAGCATGGACATGTTTGTCCTCAACCTATGGTCACTGACCATAAGCTAATATCCCCCTTACCATCACACCCACCCCCACCCCCCCCCAGTAAAACCAAAAAAGAAAAAAGCCTCTAAGATGCTACAACTGCTAGAAGTGACAAACTTATGACACCTATGCAGACACCGGGAACGGAACTGAAAGTAACTGCTGAATCCTACACACTGACACTAATACGTGCACATCCACTCATGCATGAATCGCGGCCCATCCAAATAGAACCAAAATGCTCTCATCCAAAAACTAGCCTCAGTAAGCCTCTAAACTGATCCTCCAAAGCTAGTTCCCAATTCAAATTATTAAAAATTGCCAAAGACAAGACAACAACAATCACAGCATTCTATAATTCATCAAAATAAAAAACAAATGGCTGCATCTCTCTTGGAGCTAAAAAAGAAGAAATAAATACATTACTAGGAGGAAGGATATAATATCCTGATCGAGCCTCAGTGCCACACACCCCTACTTTCCCCATCAAAATGCCCATCTGGGCCATCGAAGATTGCCAAATTCCAGTAATAACGGTACACACGGTACAAAGCACTCCTCAAAGCCAAGAATACAGAAGCATCCATCAGGATGACATCCCGGGCTGCTGTGTACATGAACTACAATATGAACTGGCACCACACCTAAGTGTGTCATGTTTAATCATAGCCTCACCTCAGGTTTCGGCTATAGTTATCCCAAGGGGGATCCACCTTGATCCCGACTACCCCATCAGTCCTGACTGACCTTATCTATCTGCAAAGGCCATGGAGTAGCGTATCATGTGGAATAAAAAAACAAAGAATTGGCAACTCCATTCAAACACTGGACCCCAATTTTTTGAAGTTGTGATCTGTCTCCTGAACCTGATTGACTGATTGACTCAGAGCCCAATCAGAACCAAAGGCCATGGGGTCCACACAGCTGTCCCTATAGAAGGCCTAGCCTTTAAGCACCACCCCCACATCCCACTTATAAGATTACTCAATAAAGCACTAACTAATGTGTCCCCCAATGTTGCCCAATGGCTAAAATGGCTTACTGATAGAGAACCAGTAGTAAAAGTGCAGACTCTCAAATCCAGCTCCAGACAAGTGATGGGCAAGGGGCCCCAGGGGGGTTCAGTCCCCTTGTTTGTTTGGCACTTACTTCTCTGAAGTACAGCACACTAAGGGACTCTGTTAACAAAGTTTGCAGATGACTTCCCAAATGATGGATAATATACCAGAAGGGCCTCACAGAAACAGAGAGCCAGTGCCAGAGTGCTCCAGCCAGCTCAGCAGCTCAATGTAAAGGAAAAAATAACATGTATCCATGAATTACCATATGTGTGGCAGTACACTGTGCACAGAAAGTGTGATAAGAGACTTAGGGACACAGGTGGACAGTGGTCTCACCTTCGATAACCACGCCGATAACCACAACAGTTAGGGAAATCCTTCTATGCACACTGGCACACCATCAAGGGCAGGCTTTTCCAGAAAAAAAAGAGGTCATTGTCCCACTGTCCATCCCCTCATTAGACATTATAGAGACAATGCCCCCCATTTGGTATGTACCTCTCAAGACATCTGCAACAGCTGGAACGGCTGATAGCCTAGTACTAACCTATGAACCTATGAACCTATGAACATCATTGAGCACAAATCAGATATGAGAAGGAATGTTCCATCTAATGCCTTAGCACAACATATAATCAATAAGGGTTGTTCACACAATTTTAAATTTAAAGTATTAGAAATTATACATAGAAATTTGAGACTGGGTGATCAGAATAATAAATTGGAGATGTCTGAATATAAGTGGATAGTAAGACTTGAAGCAGATAGAATACCTGGGTTAAACAATAAGGTAACAATCAAACCTATGTTAGATTTCAAACAGAAGCAGTATAAGTAGTTAGATTTATCTACTGCTAAAATGGTAGTTTTTTATTGTCTCTATATGTTAATTCACTTTAGAAATAGACAAAAGATATATACGTACGGGTAAAATAATATGGTAATATCCATACCACTGCTTAGGGTAAAAATAGAAGTGTAGCATGCAATATAGTTTTTTTAGATTATATGCACAACATTCCCCTTTTTCTTTGGGAAATGTAATGAAAGGTTCATCCCAATTTTTATTTTATGTATGAATATAAGTATATATAGAAATATATTTTTATATGATGATATGTTTTTAAAAAATCTTAAGCTTGTTTTATTAATGATGTTTGTTTCCACATTGGATGGCTGTGTCATGTGGTTCATTGTTTTAATTATATATAATACAATGGTCTTAATTAATTAACTGAACACTGAAGAAGGGAGATTCCCGAAAGCTTTGTTGTTGCTAATAAAGTGAGCGTTTTTTCTACTTATTCGTTTCTTTTTTGTTATTTTGCTCGTAAGGATTGATAGAAGCAAAACGACAGCTGAACTGCTCTAATTTCATGATAATTCAGTAACACAGGACTCTGATACATTACCAAATATCATCATTGTAACTCTTGCTGGCCACCTTCCTGCAGGACAGAACTGATTGACTTCTATGGGATACCAAAAAAAAAAAAAAGGTGTAATCTTTAAAACTCCTAAGTGTCACTCTTGTTCCCATAACCTCTTCTCTATGTTACTGTGTAAAGTGTGTCCAGCATTTTAAATGCCTTGGCCTCTGCTTAGACTATCAGCTTAACTTTTGAAACCATATAACAGCACACTTCTATAATGAAAGGCCAATACCTATACCTGCTTGGTGGCTCAGGTCACACTTCCTTCATTGCAAATTCCTGAACACTGGACAGCTTAAAACAAGTGTTTTTGTTGGGAGTGATGCCCCCCATCTTCCATGTGAGGGGCAAGCTGCTCATATCTCCTCAAAATTATATGTATTTACTACACAATTTCACAATATTGGGAAAATAAAAAAACTCCCTAAAACAGCACACAGTGGTCTCAAGCAAATACTTGCTTCACTCCAACATGGACAATCAAGTGATTTTCATATTATTCCAGAAGGGGCACACATGAGGAAGCCTGACAACATTGCTAATAAACATAAAGATTATGGTAGGAGAAAAATCACAAAATTGCACATTTGTTAGCATATGAAGGCAGAAATTTCATCTGAAAAGGCATGTTTCTTCTTTCAAAGAATATAGGGCACTCATGCCTTTTAAATCACCTGCAACAGGCTTCCTGTCCTCTTAATATTTGAAGATTTATGCTACATCTCCTTGATTAGGGCATCATTCTATAACTCTTGTAAAAGCAAAAAATCTTTCCCATATCACATACACCTAACACTACCCACAGGACTATCCTCTGAAAAGCAAACATGGCATAATGTGGACTCTGTACTTCAGCTCTGAATTTGCACTCATCTCTCTCTCTCTCCAGACTTTTCACTTTCCTAGCTACTAATTAGGTAACCTGAATACCCCACCAATCCTTCTTGTCCCACGGTCCTAAGCAGTGGAATTGTGAAATTCTCTGTCATTGACTGTATGGGACTCACCTACTTTTCAAACTTTAAATACAGCCAACACCAGAATGTTATGTGTAGCTTTAAGTAATGGGGATCTTCAGCAGTTACTAATCAATTTGCGATTATATTAGTTTGAGAGTTTGCAAAACCAAACTATTCATTCCCTGAGTTTCATGAAGCTTGTGCCATGCACCGGAGTAGTGTCGGCGATCTAGCGCCAAATATGTCTGTCGAGCGATTCAGGTAAGAGCTGTTTCCACATGCACTACCAGCGTACGCCAGAGCTATGCAACTCATGGCACTTGCATGCTAATTACCCCATGTACGGCAGTGTAGCATGCAAATGAAGGTATATAGCGATTCATGAAGTGGTGCAGGTGTAGCGTAAGCATGCAGAAATGTAAACCAAAAAAACTGTTTACATTTTTTCAAACAGAACATCAAAGCCATGAAAGTGGACCAAACTTATGTATTACACTGTTAACATATGCCAATGGCTAAATATACAGCCAATGGCATAAAAAAACACGCACAACACATAAAAAATAACATTTACTGTCATGGCCACACTAACGCAAAGTACAACTGCAGTGCATGGGTGCGCAAACGGGAACACAAGGAAAATATATTTAGATATCATTAAACTGCAATGTAACACAAATCATGATTTTGCCGTAATAGTCAATGGTATGCATGCTACACCACAACCAAGGCGCAAGGGTTGCTAAGGGTCTGTAACAGTGTTCCACACGGTATCTAGGAATTAGTAGTCAATGCCATGCAAATGAGTCAAGTAATACTGAATCGCAAATGTCCCGCCGGCATAAGGATGTACCTCACGGTGCAGCGGTACAACACTGAGGAGTGGCCTGGAGGTAAACATGACGTCATGAGAGGTGTGCACGCCACCGTAGCTGTAAGCACATTGGAGCATTGGTAATCCAGGTTGCCTGTTGCTAAGCAAAGCTGCAGGATAGGGGTGTGTACCTAACCATGGCTATGCTTAGCTGAGAGTACACAAGGTGACCAAAAGTGCATGTGAACGTGGATGAAAATACACTCAAAAGCCGGAAACCGGGCGCGTGCGGCACGCAATCTAGGTGAAATGGGAAGGTTATGGGAAGATGATAAGGAAATGCTGCAGCATGGTAATTGGAGTACAAATGAGTAATTAACACCTAGAAACTCACAGTGGGCCATAGACAACAGCTAACAAGGCTCCTAGCAGCTACTTGCAGAACAGGAAAGGGGAGGTGCCATACAGCAAAGAAAAGAGAACTGTCACAGCAGAACAAAGCAAACTTGCTGTAGATCAGCTACATAACACATTTCCCAATACAATCCTAGGTTTTGGAAGCACAAAACAAGAAAAGTGGCAGCTGGATGCATGCCTGACAATGGGAGGTGAATCTGGTTGAAAATAGAAGTAAAGGGCACTAGATGAATCATGGCAGACAAGCGTAAGTCAACAACAAAGGCCCCACAATAGCAGTACCTGCTGTAAAATCAATAATTAAGATACCCTGCAGCTGGAATAGCACAAACACACCCAATTACATCAGCATAATCCATTGCACAATAGTATAAGTTGTGAAAGCCCCCCCACACACACTTGCGTATTCCCAGACACTCTGCACCATTGGTGTATACAGACGGGAACATTTTAATATGTATATGTTAGGGGCTGCCATAGCTTTGATTCACCAGCATGTGTTGGAGACTCATGGCGGTGTGGAGGATGATGCTGACAACCATCTCAGGCACCGGAAGAGGAGACGAGTGTTCAGACCCAGGGTAATCTACCAGGGGCTACATAATCTGGAGATAGTAGAGCATTACAGGCTGAACTGGGACATCATACAGCAACTTGTTGAGCTATGCCGGCCACGCCTCAAAGCCAGAAGTAACAGAGGGGAACCCATCCCAGTGGACATAAAGGTATGTGTAAGCTTGAGAATACTAGCCACAGGTACCTTCCAAAGGCCAACTGGGGATATCATGGGGATCTCACAGGCTTCAGCATCCAGGGTAATCCACCAGTTCCTGGATGCCATGTTACCACATGCCAATGAGCACATACACTTCCCCCGAAAGGAGGAGTTGGCCAACAATATGTGTCTCTTCCACCATGTGGCGGACTACCTGAAGGTACTGGGTGCAATAGACTGCACGCACATACACATCAAGTCACCACCCAGTGAGCAGGGTAGGCGCTACATAAACCGCAAGGGATTCCCCTCCATCAACTGCCAGGTCGTGTGCAATGCCCAGGGCATTATCATAAATGTGTGCGCCGGCAGTCCTGGAAGCTACCACGACTCCCACATCTGGCATGCCTCACAGCTGTATCAGGTATTTGCCAGGGGGGACATCCCATATGGCCACCTGGTGAGGGATGCTGGTTATGCACTGGAACCGTGGATGATGACACCCATCAGAAATGCACACACAGCCACAATGAGGCACACGCAGAAACCAGAATCATCATAGAGTGCGTGTTTGGGAAGCTGAAATCATGGTTCCGTTGCTTGGACTTATCTGGTGGAGCCTTGCAGTACTCTCTAGGAACATGTGCCCACATCTTCATAGTATGTGCCATGCTACACAATATGATCCTGCGGAAACAGCTGCAGCAGGGACAGAATGGTGAAGGCCCTCACAGCCCACCGCCATTGCCAAGGAACCCACAGGCTCAGGGGGGTTCAGACCACGAACATCCTGTGCTAGCCCCAGTAGGCAGATGGAGGTGTGCCCAGTATGCCCATGCCTTGGCAAAGAGGGAATGTATAGCACACACACTGACAGTGTAGGCACTCATGGACTGACACCCTTCTCCACCTGCACACACAGCAAACATGAATGGCACACACACATGATCACCTGTAAATTGTCATGTATAGGTGGTCTACTGTGTGCATCCTACATAGGCAGCCCTCAACTATTGTACACACAACCGCCATTGGCACAAGGTAGGTCAATAACTGAACAATATATTATGCTATCAGCATGTGTCCATACTGTTCATAGATACATTGGTAGGTACATGGCCAACCGCCGAGGCCACTCATAAGCATAGGCAAAATGTGTCTGCTGTTGCCTTCCCATCGATGAACTAACTGTCCATCTGTGGAGCAGAGCAACTTGCGGGATCCCTGGGGTGTAGCTACTGTTCACCACCCACTCTGCAACGATTCCCCGGAGTGTTAGTGAGGGGTTTTGTATAATGTAATCAGGGATGTGTTTCCAAATAATGGGGCGTATCCCTGACAGGAATCTTCACAGATGTGTACATGTTACATAGTATACCTTAAACACAGCTTGCATATATAGGTAGTTCTCCAAAGAATAATAAACATGTGGAACACACAACCGCTGAAATGTGAGTTCATAACCCTTGCACTACCAGTGCCTGGTCTGAGAGGTAAGATATCACTTCCAGGATTAGAACACGCAACCATGTACACATTCATCACAATAACATACCACTAAGCTACCTGAGATGTACCAATGGCACTTTTGTATACTAACAGGATAAAACACAAAAGATAGGAATGTGTTGAAATAGGACAAACCGGCATGTACACAATGAAAGTTGTATGCTTTATATATATATATATATATATATATATATATATATATATATATATATATATATATATATATATATATATATATATATATATATACACACACACACACACACACACACAATCATATATAGAGAGAGAGAGAGAGAGAGAGAGAGATATGTCTAAATATGGGGATATACATATATATGTAGATATATAGATAGGTTAACAGCATCTACATACATGGAGATACATATAAATGGGATACCTACCACATGCCAACTGCTTTACATACTGACTCACGTACTCACAAGGCTTAAGGTCCGAAAGAACACAGTACCGAAACACCAGATGCACGAGGTGTAATCTCACGATGTTAATGAACAGTTAGTCAGTGCTTCTGGTGTTGCGGTTTGGGTAGGTTACTGTGTGTACATGTGTTTCTTAGGGCTGTAGTGTGTGTAAGTGTGTGTTCTGTGTGTGGTGTGTATTGTTGGGGGACTGTAATATGTGGTTGTGGGTTAGCTTTGTGCGTCTGTTTGCGTGACCTAGGATGTAGAATATTAAAGTAGTGGGTGGTGTGTGGGGCGCAGATACCTACATGGGGTGTGTAGGGGGCTTGGCCACCTGCTCATACATAGTGTAGGATGTTTTTTTTTTATGTGTTGGGTAGCAGTGTGTCTGTGTGTGCATGTGTGTGTTCCATGTTCATGTTAACTTCGCGAGTTACTGTCGATGTCAGTGGGGTATGTGAGTCTGTTCCCGGGACTGTGTGCGTCAGAGCACTGTGGTTTCGGAATTCCGTAGGTCTCCCGTATACAGCGGTTAAAGTGTTCACATATGTGTATAACATAGACCATAGCAATCACACATTCTGCCACTACCAACCTTTACGAACAAAGGATAAGGAGAGTATATGCCTATACACCATTACAAATATGTGCTATGGACATGTGCCACTGATAGTGTTACCACCTGTTCCACTTTGCGAGGGACACTTCCTCTTTGGGCAGTTCTGTCCTGACCAAATATATTAAACGTGGCAAATTTCCTGGGATTGTAGGACATAATTATGTCCCATATGTACTGTAATAGTTGCATACTATAGTTATTTCTGTATCTAAAGTACCTACATGGTACAGGAAACAGGATAAGCTACTAAACTGCTACAAGAATAATCTTATAATTAGGCAATAAAGGAAAGTTCTATCCCTTGTACTGACCATGAGTTTGTGTAGGCCTGTAAAATCGGATGTGTGTCAAGAAAAGGACCCACTATGGACATATGAAAAGGTGGCAGCCCTAGCCAAAGAGGGTCAGTCATCAACACAACTATGATGACTGCAAGTACCTATGACAGAAATACACAGCTATCATGTAGCAACATGTTATTACATTCAGATGTATTACCAAAGGGATTCAAGGGCTAACATCACCTGCATGCTATACAGGAACCACATAACAGTGCCTTAATGAATCAGCCTGCAAATACCATTGTAGTAGTCCACAAAAGGATAGGTGTTCAAATAGGGAAGGAACCCTCACGCACATAGCGATTATGTATAAAAGCAGTGCCTACACATCTGCATTTGCTATGCACACCCACCAACATCACCCCCACACCCAAACATATTACAATACAAACTGCAATAACATCACAAATCATTCACACACTGTACGACATCTGCAGAAGCCTTAACATACCTTGTCAGAGACACACTAACATGGCCCTAAGTGAAAGAGCGGCTGTTATCAATGGAACAGCTGCTGATGTAATAGGGTTTGTTTGCACTAATCCTGTTTGAGAGGGTTGTGCGTACACCAGATGTGTTAGCAATTAGTGAGTAACAGCACAGTATGCTACACTTGTACACCAAATCAAGGATGTCTGGTGAGCACACTGCACACCACATAACAGTTCATGCATAGCCATATGGCCTTGAGCTGGCCTAATATCCTTGCCAGACTTAAACATCTGCAGAAGTATCAGGTACAAACAAACCCTGCATAAGTAGCACTGTTCTGAAATATAACAGCTTTACTCACATGTAGAACTAAATTGTCTAGCCATTACACACAGTCCACGGGAGTCATGAAGCTAATATATCTCTGTGTGTCTCCATATAGCTGTTGAAATATATCGCAATAACACATCTAGGCCGTCTTCCTCGAAAGTAAGGCAAATGGACAATCCCTAAAAGGAGTACTCACTTATACATCACTGTTGCCATGGTATCAGCTAATGGAGTAGCTGCACAGCTGATGTGCATCCAATTAACTACTTTGGAACAGCAATTGGTGGACAGGATACTACATGTTACCAATATGTAACTAGAAAAGGATGTGTCATCACACATTCAAACCATCTGTATATACCAGCGGAACATTACTAATTACATTGAAACACAAACCGAAAAGGATTGAATCAACTGTTAACGATACGTCGGGTTACTAATAAGGTATGTAGAACAGTCAGTATGTCTGTATATGTAGTACTATTCTGTAGTATTTAAAGTGCACACAATCTATATAGTGGAAACAGTTATCTTCTAGTGATGTATTGTTGAGCATAGTCACGCTTGTAGTATTTGTGTGTACTGCTGTAGGTCACAAGGCAAACATCGCATACACCACAAGGGATGCTATATAAGGGCTTGAACAGAAATATTCCTCACCAGCTGACGTCAGTGGCAGGGTTGGTCCAACAAGTATGTGCTATAACAGGGGATAGTATATGTTGATATATTGTAACTGTAGCCATATGTATGGGTGTAATACAGAGAATAACGTGGAAGGTTGGGCCACTGTGCAAGTATGTTTTGCATTGTGGGATATTGTGCCAATAACTGTGTAATGTACAGTATTGTAGCCAGATATATATTACAAGCTACATAGCATTACTGTAATGGTAAGCAAACATTAGATATGTCAATCGGCATTTACAATACACAATAACAGGATACATATGTCTTTTAGTGAGCCGACAGTATAGCAGCATGATAGCAAAGTAAAATGGAAGAGCTATTTAACTATCCATGCACATAAGTCATGTAATATGTGCAAAGGTAGGTACTAGGCTGTCTTACCAAGGCTATCTGTAAGCCTAGCTAGCGTGTGTTGTCTTTTTCCACCCCCATAGGTTGGTTCCCTGTACCTCTGAATGGCAGAGCCAATAGTTCCCTGTGCCTCTGTCCAGCACAGCCACTACAGTGATCACTGGGTACATGTCTGTCTCCCATCCACACGGCAACATTTCCCTTGAAGAGTGCTCGTGAGGGGCCCTGCCTGATTTACATTGGAATCACATTCCAAAGCATAGGGAGTGTCTGGGTCAGGAATCTATCCATTCAGCACATCCTACTCATCATTGTAGTTAGGTGTATATCCCTAGAGCATGTGGCTCTCAGGGGTTTCTGTTCAGGTGGAGCATATCCAGCAATACAGGGTTTGACATGGGCCTTGTATGTCAAGCAGAGATCACCTGTGAGTATGCGGCATGCAACTGAGTACAGCTGGAGTTTCGTAAGTTGGGCTGCATAAGTCATCTGTTTGAGGTCAGTAATCCTCTTGGTGTGGTACTGGTGTGGTCTTCCAAGCTGTTGCAGTTGTCTTGTAAGGTATATCCCAAATGGGGTGTTGTATCCTTTAATGGGTCTGATATGACATGTGTAGAGTCACAGTGGCCCCTCTGATCTGGATGCGAACCCATTAGAGATTAGAGGGGGGGGCATGTAGAAGGATATTTTAACCACCTTGTCATCATGGGTATTGAAGGAGAGATTGCTATCTACTGGTGTTTCCGGATCCCGTAATACCTTTTTTGTATGTAGGGAACTAGCACTTATGTGGTAGTCCATGGGTAATTAGTTATATCCAAAGGGGATGACTATGCACTTTTAGGCATTCACCTTGATGCCATGATATTAACACCAGGTATCCGTCTCAGTGCGACCCTTCCAGAGGGTGTCTGTAACAGCAGGGGAAACAATTATGTCCCCTAGTTTGCAGTCATCTGCAAACCTTTTCAACCAAAGCCCTCCTGTGCTTGTCTGTATGTCAGAGAAGTATATACCGAACATGAAGGGTCCTAGGACTGAGCCCTGGGGGATGGCAGTTGTAAATGGTATACAGTTGGACCTAGGGTATGCAACTCCTACTGTATGTGTGCTGTCCGTGAGCCACTTTGCAAACCAACACATGATGTAGGGGTTAATGTTCAGGCGGATGGGTATGTTGATAATACCAGAAGGAGGAATGGTGTTGAAAGCCTAAGAGAGATCTAGGTAGGCTTTGTAGACCTCCTTACCCTCATCTAATCCCTTGGTAACTGTCTCTAAGAAGCCCACCAGGTTTAGGAGGCATGGCCCGGTCTTAACAATGCCAAACAGGGAGGGGTCAAAGGTTGGGAGGTACCCAATGTCTCTGACAGTGATCCATGATGTACATCATAGCCTTGCAGACCAGGCTAGTCAGGCCTATAGGGAAATAGGTCCCATTGTCCATTGTGGTGCCACCTTTGTGGCGTGGGATAACTGTTGCTGTGAGCCATTCAGGGGGCATTATGCCTGATGTGAGGCTATTATTGAACATGGTGCATAGGTGAGGAGACAGTACGATCTGAAGTTCATGTAAAATGCAGCCTGGGATGTTGTCCAGTCCCATGGATGCTGTGATATTGCCTTCAGAGTGTGCAGCTTTGAGAGGGATCTGCCAGGATGTTGCCAATATCCATTGTTTCTGTAATGCTCGTGCCTTTGTGCTGTAATTCAGAGCAGATTTGGTTGTTAACATTGAGGCTTTGTGGTTGTTGTTGGTATTAGTTGTGTTAAAGTTTTCATAGCTAGCTTTGGAGGATCGTATAAGGGATCTCACCTTCTTACTGAGGCTGGCCAGCTATCTTCTCCACGCATGGTATTGTACTCTCGTTTGCAACAATGTCTTCCTCCTGTAGTACAATATGTTTATGGCAGGGGACCACCAGATTGGTTTAGTTAATTATGAGTATAGCGTCCTGGTTTTGTTTGGGAAAGCACAAGCCATGCACTCCTTTAAGTGCTTATAGAGTGCATTTGTGTAGGATTCAGCAGTTGTAACAGTACTGTCCATCAGCATGGTGTCATGACATCCACCACGTCTGCCTTAAGACGCATGTAGTTAGCCTTGTAGACATATTATACTGTGGTTTGCTTACTAGGGGATAGGTGCGGGATGTGGATATCAACGGTGTTCAGCACATGGTCTGATCGGACCAATGAGGAGTTGGCTTCACGTGTGCAGCACCAGTCACTCATCTTGGTAATGACTAGGTCTAGGATATTGTTGCCCCTGGTGGGTGTGTGGATATGTTGAGTCAGGGCATTGGTGTTTATGAATTCCAGAAACCATTGAGCTAATGTGTTGGTACATGAGTATTTTTCCCAGTTAATGGTGGGGTAGATACAGAGAGGCTTATGTGATGAGTGTGGTGTTGTGCGACTGTGCACCTTCTCCACATGACAGTCAGGCTCAGGCTTGGTTGGAAAGAAGTTTACCTCCAGTTTGGCTAGATGAGTGCATCTCTCACAGGTTGTAGTGTTGGGTGGTAGGCGGAGAGGCTTGTCTGTGTACATGAGGCAATGTGTACATTGCCTCAAGATGTCCAGATTCATCAGATAGACAGGTGAGAACACTGGCAGTTGACTCTTGGACATGCCTGAATATAGGACTACATTCACCTAGATAAGTGAGGAAAGTGAGTACAACAGCTACATTACTCTACGCAAGTGAGAAAAGTATGTACAAAACCTGTTCACCCTTACCTGTAGGTGATGTGGAAGATTGAGTGCTATAGTAATCATTAGCTTACGTACTGTTTACAAGTCCTGAACAAGTGCTTAGCATGAATAAGCACTTCAGATAGGGTCTTGGATAATATAAAAACACAGCCCCCTCCCCCCAACAGGTACACAATCATATATCCAAGTACACCACAGGGCCTCTGTACCCACAACTATGCAGGTACAAGACGCACTCAGTCTGCATGCGACCTGCCCACATCACAGGTTGTATCATACACATATGGCAAAACAAGATGCTCTCCATGTACACATCATGTAAAATATAGCTCCATGTCAGGTTGTGTACACACTGAATGGTGCACACCAACAGGTATCACAACCCAACAAAGGGGGAGACACCACTGATAATGGGAAGTACTGCACTACTACTACCCTGCTGTGACTGGTCTGGAAGGCCATGAACCTTGATCACTTAAGTGATGTCAGCCTTACAGATGTAGATGACAGTATGGTTGATGTTACACTGCATATCATAACCTTGCCAGGTCATAGGACATCATCACCCATACTGTGTACCACCTACACTCGGTATACTAGATAACAGCAACAGGACTGCTGGCAGAAACAACACTACAGAAGGTTTCTGAATAATACATGATCATCACACCAGTGGCAGCTACAATATGTCAGGTTTAATGAATTCTATTCCCCCTCATTGTAGTCCATACCTCACAGACAAACAGAAGGCATCTGCCTATTGAAGTATGCAAATGACTATGACCTAGGAGCAATAGCTGACTTGCATTGTCACCCCTATGTTAATAACCCTGTAACCATGAACTGCCACCTAGGCAGCAATCATCATAATGGACACTTGTGTGTGAGGGATGCAGCTGGGCAGTTGTCTTTCCTGTGATAGCTACTTCACCACACCCATCAGGGAGTCATATGTGGCAACTCTAATAATAATAGGGTGACATTCATGAATATAGAGATCATTGTCCAGCCATACAGACCACTCAAGTGACCCATATCAGATCACATATTTCCTTTAAGTGGTATTGGCCATGTGCAGATGGTCTACACCAGCCTTCCCATTCCCCATCTCCACTATGTAGGAGGATGCATACCCTGAATAAATCCATGTCCAACCCAGTGATGTCGGACATGCTACACATACTCATCCTGATCTTGAACACATACTTCATGGACATTCACCTACCACATGCTGGACAGATCCTTGTCCCATACACTTGACATAGTCCTGCCATACTATGCATTCTTGTCCATCAAAGTTGCACATCGCTCCCCTCTCAGACATGGTGTGATGGCCGCATGGTAACGCATGGTATATGTATCATTAACCCTGTGGATCAGTAAAGTGGCATTGCTCCACCTGGCCCCACAGACCCACCTGTCTGCTACTGCCAGGTAACCTTTCATCCTAGATGCATACATGGCCCATGGCATATAGCTCATTAGTTGACTTTGACTGTACATGCCATAGTTGATATCCATCCCTGCAAATACCATCTGTCTAGCCAGTGTCCCATGTGTATCACATGTACAACACAGGTGATATATGGCAGGATGTTGAATTGCTGTACAGTGCCATATAGATGTATATGGCAGAACACATACATGTAAAACCTTATGTGAGCATGTCTGCAGGGTCACAGGTCATATCTGTTAAGGCAGTGTAAGTCCTTATATGTGACATATAAACTGCATCACGTTGACTGCATTAATGTGGACACATCCAGCCATGTGCTGATAGGTAGGAACACCAGTACAGGCAAACAGACATGCCCACATCAAGACAGCAACCACATGGAGTATGAGCAATGTAATCAGGTGACACACACACACACACACACACACACACACACACACACACACACACACACACACACACACATATATGGTGATAATATCCACTCAACATTGAGTGTCACATGTGTGTGACACAAGCACGTCACTGTCATGTAGGTTTGCAAATACAACTATTTAAACTGAAGTAATGCGATACACATGTATGTTCAGCTGTAGCTCTGTATGTCTCTGAGGTACTGTGACCTGTCTCCATCATTATGTCTTCCGGGTATGCCACGTGCAAGGCTTCCCCCTTTTACATGCTTGGAGGATGAGGCCCTCATCCCATACCTACTTGATAATCATGAAATCCTGTTCAGCCATGTGACACAGGATGCACAGCAGTGGGATGCCCTGTGGATGGAACTTCGCAGGAGGGTTAATGATGTGGGTGGCCACAACCGCACATACCAGCAGATGCACAGACACTGTACAGACCTCATTAGATGGGTGAAACAGCGTGCAAATGCAATCGCCAGGGAACCAGGGGTGGCTCGTGGCATCGGGCTGCCGGACTGCACGAAAACAAAAAAAAAATATTTTTTTAAATTTCACGGATGTGCAGTAGTCCCGACTACTGTCGGTCTATGCACATGCTCAAGGCAGTCCGGCAGGACCCATCGAGGGACACAAGGAGACACGTCTGTGCACTTTTAAAGTGCACAGACACACTGGGAGGATATATCGCGTCCGGACTGCAACAGAACAGTCTCGGGAGGGAGCTTTTAACTGAAGTGTGTGTTAGCTGGCTGGTGCTTTTAACTGAAGTGGTGTGTGTGTGTAAATGCCCCAGGTGCTTATGGTGGTGTGGTAGAGAATACCTCAGGCTTGAACCCTGTACCCTGTATGCAGGTGTTAAAGACTTGAGTTCCCTATCCACCACCATTTGTTAAAAAACTGCAGATTTTTGCCTCATATTTGATCTGATCTGTTCCTCATAATATCTGTGGTTTGTAAATGTTGCAATGCTTGATATTTGATGGTGTAGTAGTAGCATTGTTGCCTCACAGCTACAGGTTCTCAGGTTTGATTCTTGGCTGGGGTTCCTTCTTTGTGGGGTCCGCATCTTCTCCCTGTGTTTGTGTGGGTTTGCTTTTGTGTCCTCCCATGTTACAAAGACATGTCTGCATTATTTCTTCCTGGGCCTCTGCTGAAACTGTCCTGATTAACAAATGTTAAATAAAATTGACAGGCATTTGAATTTCAGACTTCAGGTTTCTGAATGTTTAATTCCTTGCAGATTTGATGATGCAGTGGTAGTATTGTTGCCTCACAGCTATAGGTTTTCTGGTTTGATTCTTGTTTGGGGTGGCTTCTGTGTGGAGTCTGCATCTCTTCCCTGTGTTTGTGTGGATTTGCTCTGGTGCCCTGCCATCTTACAAAGACGTGTCTTCAGTATTAATCCCTGCGTCTCTGCTGAAAATTGTTTTTGTTCTGTCCGCAGTAAAATTGACCGGCATTTGAATTTCAGACTTCAGGTTTCTGAATGTTTAGTTCCTTGCAGATTTGATGGTGCAGTGGTAGTATTGCTGTCTCACAGTTATAGGTTTTCTGGTTTGATTCTTGGTTTTCGTGGCTTCTGTGTGGAGTCTGTATCTCCTCCCTGTGTTTGTGTGAATTTGTTCTGGTGCCCTGCCATTTTACAAAGACGTGTCTGCAGTATTAATCCCTGCGTCTCTGCTGAAAATTGTTTTTGTTCTGTCCGCAGTAAAATTGACCGGCATTTGAATTTCAGACTTCAGGTTTCTGAATGTTTAATTCCTTGCAGATTTGATGATGCAGTGGTAGTATCGTTGCCTCACAGAAATAGGTTTTCTGGTTTGATTCTTGGTGGGGGTGGCTTCTGTGTGGAGTCTGCATCTCCTCCCTGTGTTTGTGTGGATTTGCTCTGGTGCCCTGCCATTTTACAAAGACGTGTCTGCAGTATTAATCCCTGCGTCTCTGCTGAAAATTGTTTTTGTTCTGTCCGCAGTAAAATTGACCGGCATTTGAATTTCAGACTTCAGGTTTCTGAATGTTTAATTCCTTGCAGATTTAATGGTGCAGTGGTAGTATTGTTGCCTCACAGCTGTAGGTTTTCTTGTTTGATTCTTGGTTGGGGTGGCTTCTGTGTGGAGTCTGCATCTTCTCCCTGTGTTTGTGTGGATTTGCTCTGGTGCCCTGCCATTTTACAAAGACGTGTCTGCAGTATTAATCCCTGCGTCCCTGCTGAAAATTGTTTTTGTTCTGTCCGCAGTAAAATTGACCGGCATTTGAATTTCAGACTTCAGGTTTCTGAATGTTTAATCCCTTGCAGATTTGATGGTGCAGTGGTAGTATTGTTGCCTCACAGCTGTAGGTTTTCTGGTTTGATTCTTGGTTGGGGTGGCTTCTGTGTGGAGTCTGCATCTCCTCCCTGTGTTTGTGTGGATTTGCTCTGGTGCCCTGCCATTTTACAAGGACGTGTCTGCAGTATTAATCCCTGCGTCTCTGTTGAAAATTGTTTTTGTTCTGTCCGCAGTAAAATTGACCGGCATTTGAATTTCAGACTTCAGGTTTCTGAATGTTTAATTCCTTGCAGATTTGATGGTGCAGTGGTAATATTGTTGCCTCGCAGCTATAGGTTTTCTGGTTTGATTCTTGGTTGGGGTGGCTTCTGTGTCCAGTCTGCCTCTCCTCCCTGTGTTTGTGTGGATTTGCTCTGGTGCCCTGCCATTTTACAAAGACATGTCTGCAGTATTAATCCCTGTCTCTGCTGAAAATTGTTTTGTTCTGTTCGCAGTAAAATTGACCGGCATTTGAATTTCAAACTTCATGTTCTTCAGAATACATAGTAGCACAACCTTTTTTTCTAGCAATTTTCTAAGTTTATAAGATGAATATTTTAAATTTGTCCCTATTTTTGGGACTGTATTCCCCCATTATTGGCTTCGTCCAGGTTTTTGTGCTAAGGTTGACAGCTATGGCAAGAACTGAATTCACTGAATATGGACTGTAGAATTGTGCATATTTACTGATAAAGGTGCACCATAGAATTGTGCATATTTACTGATAAAGGTGCACTGTAGAATTGTGCATATTTACTGATAATGGTGGACTGTAGAATTGTGCATATTTACTAATAATGGTGGACTGTGGAATTGTGTATATTTACTAATAATGGTGGACTGTGGAAGTCTGAGTAGACTTTTTTATGATAAATGTTCTCAACTGGGCAGTTTTGCCATTATGGGTGCATATGTTTTGTTTCATTGCTTACTGGAAAAATGTTCAAAACAAATTTAAAACACCCTCTAACAAGTGTACTGTATTGTACAAGGAATATAATTTTAGTACAATGAGGAAGGTGTATCAAAGAGCACATGTATGTTTCATATGCAAGGGGCCTATGATTCGAAAACAGCCCAAAATTAATCTTTATCTGCCACTGGCAAAATGTGTTTTCTTTGAATGTGGGTTTCAATGCTGTTTCAATGAATGTGAGTTTCAAGGGCAGAGAAGTTTTCATTGTGAGACTGCATTGCTTTGTTTAACAGATGACTTAATGTTTGTGCTGTAAAATACAAAATAAAACTTTCAAATGAAGTCCAACTCATCATTGAAGTAAAGCAGTATGCACATTAGTGTTTATGGTAAATGGAGTGAAATAGCCAAGTAATGGTTCATTGGAATGGCTGCAGAGGCTCCATTCAACCATTATTTTGTCAGGGGGCAGCAAACTCAGACAGGCCCAGCTGAACTATACCTCCCAACTGTCCAGATTTTCAAAGAATGAATAGATTTTTGCTTCTTATTTTTGGTTTGTTCATAAAATTTGTAGTTTTAATTCCTAAATGATTTGCCAGAAGTCACTAAATAATAAGTTTCAGACTTCATAACCTTCATAAAAATGCATGTTAAAGTAAGAGCCGTTCTATCAACTGTTTCAATTTATACAAGAGCAATTTTAGTACTGTTTATATGTGCCCCAATATATTTGGCCTTGTTCAGATTTACTACATTAACAGGTTGAGAAGTACATGCAAATAAATTGCTTTATAGAATTAGGCATAGCCAACCTCTCACCTGTCCCCAATTTTGCCTCAAAATGTTGCTCTTCCCCCTAATAATCCCTCCACAAAATAGCAGTTTTGGAAGAAAACATGGAGGGTTTACAATTAAGAAATAACTGTAATAATCAAAGTTATAGATTACTTGAAATGCATGTAGATTCTTTTATTTTGTCAGCTGCTCAAGGTAGCAGTACTAATATTAAAGTGTCCCTTCTTTGACAGGTAGCAGCTGTATTGTGTGTCTATTTTATATTTTTGCATCACATTTTTGGTCCATTTTCATAAAATTGTGTTTTTTGGCAAATTAGTGACAAATCACTAAAGACTGAAGTTAGAAAATGACAGACATTTGAGTTTCAGATTTTATACCCTTCAGAAAATTTATACTAATGCAAGACCCATTCTATTATCTTTCTAAGTTTATTAGAGCAATATTTAAAATTGTCCTTATTGTTGTGCCTTTGTCCCACTTCTGTGTATGGCTTTGTCCAGATTTCTTGCTCTTGAGGTTGAGAGGTATGACAAATGTGTCAGGGCCATCACAGTCAGCCAGAGAGATTTCAAATTGTGACATGCTTGTTGCACCCCACTCCCCATGTAGTGACTCTGGATGTGTCCAAGCAAGGCAAGGAGTAGTTGTATCTACCTTGGATGGGGAGGACACACTGCATAAGTACTACAGTGGCTTTTCATCTGTCCTTGATTTTGCAGAATGGTCTGGTTTCTGTCATATTTTTGTACTGTTGATTTATGCTTATTACTCAGATTTATGCTTATTACTCAAAGTGCCTGTTGCTCTGTGTTTAAGTAGCAATGCTTTAATGACCATAAGGTAAGCTTGTCTGACATCGTAAGATGCAAGTAAGCTTTAATAAGCATACTGTTAAAGAATTGCCAACATTGAAAGCCTTTCTGTTGTTGCCATGCAGAGAATACTTGACTAGATAATGTATAAGCCTTGGGTATTAAAGGACAGGATTCCATTATTTTAAAGCTCATTACACTTGTTGGAGACTTCCAGTCATCTCTACAGACTTTACCCATAAACTAAACAGAATGCCAATCATGTGTGGTCCATAACCTGTACAGTAATCCTTTAAGCAATGTATCTTGAGCTTGTTTCTTGTTTGCTTTTCGTTTTTTACTTTTATCATGTTTTCCCCATGAAACAAGTTGTCAGGCAGCAGGTCTTTTTTGGATAAGAAACATTTTACAAGTGGGGCAACATAGATTTCTACTTTCAGCATGTTGCTTGGTACTTTAATAAAGCTGAATATATTATAATTAGAACTGCAGTGCAAGGAGAAGTGGTTTAAGTTGAGTGCTTCTGGTTTTTCTTATACTTGATTTTGACTGGCATTCCAGTAATGTATTTAAAAAGTTATTTATTTTTTCATGCCTCACAACCTTTTGTTTCCATCTAGATATTAAGTAAGCTGTCATGCCAATGCATTGAAATATGTTTATTCTTCTACACTTATTTTTGTCTTGATTGGACTTTCATAATGATGGTTTGCCACCCAGGGCAGCGTATTTAATTAAAGTTAGTTTTTTGTGGTTTTGTGCATAGCTCCTCCTCTTTATGGTTGACCACACCCCTTCCCTTTGACCCCACCCATTCAGCGTCTCCTGCAGCCCCCCTGTGATTTGAAGTCACCAGCCACCACTGCAGGGAACAAGGTGCAACAAGTGGTGGACCACCAACCCAGCCCCCACTCACACGTTCTGAGGAGCTACTGGCCAACCTGGGAATACCTGCAGAACCACATCCACAAGCCTTCGGTGTTATTGTGGAGGTGGGTGTCTCTCAACCACTGAGCCTGGAGTTGCCTGGTAAGTCAGTACTGCATCTATAACAACTATATTCCATATAGCTGCATGTGTCACTGTACAATATGTAATGTAACATCATATGCAAGGCATGTATACACACATGCCACATACTATATTATGCTACTCTGTGTATGCACACATGTGCATACACCATAGTATAGTCTAATGTACTGGTGTATGTGTTATGCACATTGCTCCCTGTAACCTTTATACAGGGGTGGATCATGCTCAAACTGCTGTGTTACTCCTATTTAGGTACTTCTGGTGTTCCTCGGTGACAGCAGCCCATTGCAGGTGAGAGTGCTATTATTTATCAGGAACCGTAATGCACAAATCTATCTGCCATGTGGCCATTCACAACATGTACACATAATGTATGGTCCTGTCACAATATACAGGTCGGACTTGCAATTCATCACAATGACTATCCATGTGCCACACTTGCAAACTATGTGAATCATCTCACCTAAATGAATCCTCACAAACTTTATTGCCAGATGTGTTGACAGCTGTGCATACAATAGCGGAGGTGCTGTTCACTTTAGGAACGTACAACAGATCTGATCTACACATGTGATGGAATACAAACAGTACTACACAGTGGGATGGAGTATGGCCAGCACACAGGTTTCACCGGTGTGGATCATAGCCCTGCTATGAATGTCACACAATGTGATGTGCTATCTTGACATGTCCATGACATCTATTGGCCTGGCTACTACACTGCCTACCTAACCTGAAAACATATTCAACATACCATCCTTTATCTGCATAACCCTGTTGTCAGTGGAGCATATATGTCATTTGGGACAACACAGACATGTGAAATAGATGCCCATCACTATAATTTGGACAACACATGTACACACATTGCCATGGAGGATGGCCAGAGACATGGAGCAACACACACACTAGACGTGTTGTGCTTGTGTGTACACCCTGTCATATAATGGCTACACATGGTTTGGCCATGGCCTTTAAATAATGGTCATAATGTAGATGTGGAACGCTAGACATCCTACAGGCCTGTGCACATCTTGTGTAGGCGTAACATCAATCCACCACATAGGATGTGTTGAACATCTTGAGGGTGTTGCAACATGGCAGCAGTTACCTCTACAGTATCCACATCAGGCCTCAGATAAAGTATATTCCCATTGCTGGTGATGGGCATAAATGCCATACTAGCTCCTCGTGTGTATGTGGTAAACAGATGTCATGTGGGATATGGTGTACCAACGTGTTCACCATGTCTGCCCATAGTTGCCGGGCTGCAGCAATATGGTTGCAGATGTGCAGGGGTGTCATCCGTATACCCATCATTGACCTGTGTCACAACTTCCACATCATGGTTTAGTGTGTATACACCTCAGTGACGTGGGTCATATTCCACCGTATATATGTATTGTATCTGAACACAGTCATGGCTATGAACCCTGTCTGTAACTCACACTGTATAGCACTAGAGACTCCTCATGATTCCCTGCAACGGCCATGCACATCAGCTAAATTTGTAGTATATCTGTAGGGTGGACAGACAACACCACTGAACTGGTACACCATTGTGTTAAACATGTATGCATGTCATTGCACACGTCAGCAGATCACATGTCATACTACATGTGATTATCAAGGTCATATGCCACACATCAGGCAGGTGTACTGTTAACATGTGCTGGTCCACATGGTGTAACACATGGATGTATGCTAACCACTACTATGATTGTGCAAATTACATGCCATCTGCTATCACACATGCATGTATGATAACTACCACGATTATTGTCTATGCTGCATGCCATCTGCTGTATAACATGCATGTTGCATGCCTTCTGTCATATCACATGCGTGTGTGTCTGTGTAAGTGTAATGTGTAGTTCTTGTCTGCACATGTCTGTCTGCCCTCACCCTCCCGCGGTACACATTGATGTTAGTGTCCCCACAGACTCTAGCAGTGATGATGATAAAACATATGATTGGGTCACAGGCAGAGTTGTCAGGGGGCTGCTGAAACTGTGCCATTGTGCCATCCCATATATATTCACATCATCCCACACAATCCCCCCATACTGCACATACCCCCCCATCACCAATGACCATAGAGGAAGGCCAGTTGGTGCGTGGTAGCTTGGAACAGGAAAGTGCGGGGGCTATGGAAGGTGTGACTGCACACCATGGTGTCAACCAAACTACTGGTGGTGCCCCACACAGGCATGTGGCCAGTGCTGCTCATAGGAGGACCTCTGGCCAACATGCTCCTGCATGACAGAGCACAGCAGCTGGTGTCACCAGACACATGTTTCAGGCTGCAATGGAGGCACAGGCACACACTGAATGGTGCAACAGAGAAGATCAGAGGCTACAGAGGGCTGCTGTCCATTCTTTAAACAACAGCATCTAGGCAATGGTAAATGACCAACAGCAGATTTCTGATGCTTTGGATAGATGGTTGTGTGACATGGTTGGAGTCCTTGACCATGGCACGACAATCCACGAGCGTGAGCTGTCTGTGTTGGAACATCTGGTAGGAGTGAGGCATCAGGCACTTGGACATAGGCCTGCTACATCACCTGGTCAGGTCTACATGTATGAGCTACCTCACATGACCGCTCCCATAGTGGCGGTAGCAGCAGCAGTGCATCTGGTGCTGTGCTGTCCACACCATGACACAGCAGGCCACGTGCACATGGCCCAGGACTGTCCCAATAGGGACATGGTTCCAGTGGGCTAGTGACATCAGACAGTACCCAATCTGCACCTCTGTCTGGTAGTGCCTGTGCAACCCCTGGCAGGCACAGATCACATGTCCATGACTGGACACCGTGAACTGTAAAACCTTGCCTGTACAGTCTACAGCTGTCAATAATACCCCTGTGTAGGCCAGACACATGGGAGAACTGTGTGCAGACATACACGCATGCACTGAACACATATGTAGGGCACCGCAACACACACATCCACACACGCCCAATTAGATCAAAGGCCCAAACCCACACACATGATGTCATCCAATGGTGGAGCCTAGGCCTCTGGCAAACATTAACACCCTGTGCAAATGATGATGCCTGTGCTGCATCCCTGACATCCACACCATCGGTGCAGGGATATGCTCATATGGTCTGATGCACAGGGTGAACAGACTAGGATGATATGTGTAGTTTACAAATGTGTTGAGGACAGTCAGCAGATATACCATGTAGTACAGGTGTACAATATGGTTAACAGTATGTGTCTTGTGTAACAACAGTGCAGCCTAGGCCTCCGGCAAACATTAACACCCTGTGCATATGATGATGCCTGTGCCGCACCCCTGACATCCACACAATCGGTGCAGGGACATGCTCATATGGTCTGATACACAGGGTGAACAGACTAGGATAATATGTGTAGTTTACAAATGTTGAGGACTGTTGTCAGTCAGAAGATATACCATGTAGTACAGGTGTACAATACTGTTAACAGTATGTGTCTTGTGTAACAACAGTAAATGCATGTTGGTCATGTTGTTCTGCTGTCCTTATTCAGGTCTATTTGCACGTGCCGGTGGATGTCAGTGTTTGCAGTTAAGTGTCCCATAAGTCAATGTGGACTACTCACAGGTATGTATGAATATACCAGCATGCACCGTGTAGCTGCCACATACCAGTGAGAATGTCCCACGTTACAAACACGTCTACCGTTCCAAGAGCATAATAGCTGTGTATTAAACTACTGTGGCCACAGACGTGACATCCATAAAGGGTGACATCACAGGTACAGTTACATGGAGTGGTGAGGTAAGAGAGTGGTCTAGCTGATTACAAGGGTAGAGGCTAGTGGGAAGTGTGATGCCTCAATGGGAATCAGTAATACACATTCCCATGACAGGATGCCAACACACAACTGCACCCACACACTCAGGTACTGACACACTTATTCAGTGACACTGTAGCACACATACACACACGCACACACACACACACACACACACACACACACACACACACACACACACACACACACACACACACACACACACACAAACACACAACACACACTCATGGCTAACACACACTAGTAACACACTACTTTTGGTGCTGCTACTTGACCCTATGTGCAAATCATCATTTCAGTACTGAGCACCTACATGATGTGCCACAGAGAATACACACGTACAGGTAGTCAGTACGGCCTAACATCGGGGACATCAACACGGATAGTTGAATGCATCACCTGGATGGTGGGATGGGTCCTATCAGTTCAGTATGGTAACATACATCCTCATCCCAGGGACCATTCAGCCCTACATACACACACTATGGCATTCAGTAATTAATACATCTATGTCATGCACATACAGATACCTCACATGTGTGAGATACACGCCCCTGCCTATATCCTGCTTTATACATTGCAGTCTGTACAGATGTGTACACTAGTGTACAGGAGAGTGAGTAACAATTGAGATGCATTCCCCACAATACGTGACAAATATGGACACACACGCAACCACACATGCCAGTACTGTGAATCTCAGACCTGCCTATCTCATGTTATGTATGTCAGATGTACAGCAGTATTGCATGCATTACAAACTGTACTGACGCTTCCTGTGCCAAGAGTGCTGATATATGCACTAGGGACATCATATCTATTAACAGGTGTCAAGTGATTTACCTTCGCTATCACCCTGACCGCTGTCTAAGTTGTGTGTTATGTCCTTCAATTAACAAAACCATTGCTTACCGATTACACAGGATATTGTAGGACCGCTTGTGACACACCTGTGAGCTGTCCACAGCAAACATCCATTGGCAAAGATGACCTGCCACTTAGTTATTTCAACACATCTGTCCATACTTGTGGTACATCTTTCTGTACATTCAGCATATCACCATATACAGTTGGCAATGTTGAGGCTGCATTGCAGCTGCATGATGTACTAGGATACACGCCACCTGCATACATCAGCAACTGTACACTAATGTTATCTGAATGCACAACACTATGTGTACAGGTGTGTAGGTCCCACAATCCTGACATTTGGTCATGCTTGTAGGCATTGCAATTGGCGGATATGTGTAATAACATACATGACACATGGGCTGTTGTATGATATGATGGGTGACCAGTACAGAGGGGATGTTACCTCTGTCAACATTGGTATCACACCTTATGTACTTTTAGCATTCAGCAGCCATGGGCCTACATTCCATGTGCATGTGTGTAATGGTTGTAGCCACCTGTTTGCACAAAGGACAACAACGGCTATGCTATTTGCAGGTATGTTGTGTGTGTGGCATGTACATACCCAGGGCAGGTACATGTATGTCATATCCATACAAGAGGGTATGTACTGGCGTACAGCAACAGACATATGCTAATGGTGGACAGTACTGAGGGCCATTGGTATATGTACAGCTGACTTGGTCACAGACAGTGGTTTCATTGCATTGCATAACACATGATGCAACTGTGTCAGTACATGTGTACTGTCTGCAGTTGATGCAGAGCTTAGTACAGTACACAGGTCAAGGGTCACATGGTGGCATACTCATCTGTCATACATGTATGGTTGCGTGGTGGTGGTCCAAGGGCATGGTGGTGTCTGCAGTTTACATCCTAGAATGCAGCATGTGACACCGTGTCCTGAACATAGCTCATTTGTGATGCCTTTCATGGGGGGACTGGTCAGTACATGTGAGTGGCCTTTATGCATGTGGGTATACCACCTGGAGTGGTCCATACTTGTGTTATGGCCCACATGTCTGGTTCTGAGGTATATGGTGGTAGTGCTATGTTCTGAGGTATATGGTGGTAGTGCTATTGTGCACTATAGAGACATCAGCCAGGTGTTCCTCACTGCACAGATGTCAGTACTCCCCATTGTTGGAACTACAGTGGTCAGCTGTGAATATGGACGCTACACATCTAGCACTGGTTAGCATAAGAAAACAATGCAGTTGTCCTGTAGGTGTATGGGAGTTAACCTGTGTTTAGGACATTTGCCTTGGAATGGCACTGTGTGGGCGGATGCGACTTGGGTAATATCCACACTCCCTTGTATCATGGATGCATGTGATATGTGTCAAAGGCCTGCCTACTGTTAGCCATGTCATCCCAGAATGACAGCTGATTTGTTAAAGACCAGTGTCAAATATATGTAGAGCAGCATTCCTGCTAACAGTGACAACTACCAACACCAGAGCCCATTACAATGTGTTATTTACGTCTACCTGTAATAGCATGGCCACTGTGGCCCTCCGTGTTTAGCATCAGAGTGCATCCCAGTCAGTCCTGTGCTACTAGGAGTATGAGCATGCCCAGTATATCCTTGGGTAGATGGACACATAGTAGTGCATTCCAACCAGCCTTGTGCTTCTAACTGTGTGAGCATGCACCCTGTGCTACTAAGTGTATGAGCATGCCCAGTATATCCTTGTGTAGATGGACACATAGTGCATTCCGAACAGCCCTGTGCTACTAAGTGTATGAGCATGCCCAGTATAACCTTCTGTAGATGGACACATAGTAGTGCATTATGACCAGCCCTGTGCTACTAAGTGTGTGAGCATGCCCCCTGTGCTACTAAGTGTATGAGCATGCTCAGTATATCCTTGTGTAGACGGACACATAGTGCATTCCGAACAGCCCTGTGCTACTAAGTGTGTGAGCATGCCCAGTGACACCTTGTGTTGGTTATGTGCCTCTGTGTATGGGCATGTCCATTGTAACCATGTATAGTGGTAGTAGACATCCATTACACAGATGGGCATACTCCATGTCAGTATGGATTCATATTTTTAGCACACAGGTTCACAGGTATGTACATCTTAACTGCCAGCATCCCTGTTGATGTCTGCATTCCCAGATGGTCATACTGACAGCCTTGACATGTGTAGTCTGTATGGCGTGATTCGTATATATGTAGTATTGTAATAGTAATCTGTAAATAGGCAGGTGTTCCGTACCCGACACTGGCGTGTGTGTGTGTGTCTGTCCCCATTTGCCAGTGGACTCTAAATTGCTTTTAGACTGTCCACACTCCATATATTTCTTATACCCACTGTTAGTAAGGCCGATGATGTCACCCATCTACAAATACACCTCTGGGAGGGCTGTGTCCCAGTAATCTTGGTAGCGCATTCTGTAACTGCGTAATGCTGTAGTGTAATAAAGTAGTTAGGTCGGCGTTCTACTCTCACAATTGTTGTGTGTGTGTGTCTCTCCCCGTTTGCCACCTGGAGCGGTCCGTACTTGTGTTATGGGCCACATGTCTGGTTCTGAGGTATATGGTGGTAGTGCTATGTTCTGAAGTATATGGTGGTAGTGCTATTGTGCACTATAGAGACATCAGCCAGGTGTTCCTCACTGCACAGATGTCAGTACTCCCCATTGTTGGAACTACAGTGGTCA
Organism: Protopterus annectens; assembly: GCF_019279795.1. Classification (NCBI taxonomy): domain Eukaryota; kingdom Metazoa; phylum Chordata; order Ceratodontiformes; family Protopteridae; genus Protopterus; species Protopterus annectens. The sequence goes on from NC_056735.1 coordinate 1,986,250,148, forward strand.
GCTGTGAATATGGACGCTACACATCTAGCACTGGTTAGCATAAGAAAACAATGCAGTTGTCCTGTAGGTGTATGGGAGTTAACCTGTGTTTAGGACATTTGCCTTGGAATGGCACTGTGTGGGCGGATGCGACTTGGGTAATATCCACACTCCCTTGTATCATGGATGCATGTGATATGTGTCAAAGGCCTGCCTACTGTTAGCCATGTCATCCCAGAATGACAGCTGATTTGTTAAAGACCAGTGTCAAATATATGTAGAGCAGCATTCCTGCTAACAATGACAACTACCAACACCAGAGCCCATTACAATGTGTTATTTACGTCTACCTGTAATAGCATGGCCACTGTGGCCCTCCGTGTTTAGCATCAGAGTGCATCCCAGTCAGTCCTGTGCTACTAGGAGTATGAGCATGCCCAGTATATCCTTGGGTAGATGGACACATAGTAGTGTATTCCAACCAGCCTTGTGCTTCTAACTGTGTGAGCATGCACCCTGTGCTACTAAGTGTATGAGCATGCCCAGTATATCCTTGTGTAGATGGACACATAGTGCATTCCGAACAGCCCTGTGCTACTAAGTGTATGAGCATGCCCAGTATAACCTTCTGTAGAGGGACACACAGTAGTGCATTATGACCAGCCCTGTGCTACTAAGTGTGTGAGCATGCCCCCTGTGCTACTAAGTGTATGAGCATGCTCAGTATATCCTTGTGTAGATGGACACATAGTGCATTCCGAACAGCCCTGTGCTACTAAGTGTGTGAGCATGCCCAGTGACACCTTGTGTTGGTTATGTGCCTCTGTGTATGGGCATGTCCGTTGTAACCATGTATAGTGGTAGTAGACATCCATTACACAGATGGGCATACTCCATGTCAGTATGGATTCATATTTTTAGCACACAGGTTCACAGGTATGTACATCTTAACTGCCAGCATCCCTGTTGATGTCTGCATTCCCAGATGGTCATACTGACAGCCTTGACATGTGTAGTCTGTATGGCGTGATTCGTATATATGTAGTATTGTAATAGTAATCTGTAAATAGGCAGGTGTTCCGTACCCGACACTGGCGTGTGTGTGTGTGTCTGTCCCCATTTGCCAGTGGACTCTAAATTGCTTTTAGACTGTCCACACTCCATATATTTCTTATACCCACTGTTAGTAAGGCCGATGATGTCACCCATCTACAAATACACCTCTGGGAGGGCTGTGTCCCAGTAATCTTGGTAGCGCATTCTGTAACTGCGTAATGCTGTAGTGTAATAAAGTAGTTAGGTCGGCGTTCTACTCTCACAATTGTTGTGTGTGTGTGTCTCTCCCCGTTTGCCTGAGGACTGAGTAATACCTTTATACTGCTCACACTCCATACATTTCTTATACCCACCATTAGCAAGGCCGATGATGTCACCCATCTACAAATACATGTCTGGGAGTGCTGTGTCCCAGTAATCTCGGTAGTGGGTTCTGTAACTGCATAATGCTGTAGTGTGATAAGGTAGTTAGGTCGGTGTTCTAATCCCAGCCATCCCAAGTGTGTGTGTGTGTGTGTGTGTGTGTGTGTGTGTGTGTGTGTGTGTGTGTGTGTGTGTGTCTCCATCTGCCTGTGGACAGAATAATGGTTTTAGACTGCTCACACTCCATGCAATCCCTATCGCCATCTTTGCCAATGCTGATGATGTCACCCATCTAGAAGTACACCTCTGGGAGTGCTGTGTCCCAGTAATCTCAGTAGTACATTCTGTAACTGGGTAATGCTGTAGTGTGATAAGGTAGTTAGGTCGGTATTCTAATCCTAGCCATCCCAAGTGCGTGTGTGTGCATGTATGTGTCTCCGTCTGTCTGGGGACAGAATAATGCTTTTAGACTGCTCACACACCATACAATCCCTATCGCCAACTTTGCCATTGCTGATGATGTCACTCACCTAGAAGTACACCTCTGGGAGTGATGTGTCTCAGTAATCTCAGTAGCCCGTTCTGTAACTGCGTAATGCTGTAATGTGATAGCATAGACAGGTAGGTGTTCTACTCCAAGGCATGACAGAGGTGTGTGTTTGGCAGTCATATCCTATGTGTTGGTGTCTGTGAGTGGCTAGTTACTGGATGTGTTGAGGAGTGTGTTTTGTTGTTTTCCTATGTAGTGGCCATAAATGTCACAATCGGCCAAGAGACTGGGTTGGCAAGACATACACATACATTCAGCAATAGGTCTGGTGAGTAATATCAGCAGCCCTAATCTTACCCTTAATACAGTCTGAACCCATGTGATGCACAAAAACACACTTGCCTTGATATTAACACCAGTACATAATGCAGGAGGCGCATGTGGTTTCATTTTCATTCTTGTCTAATGCTTTGGTGCCAGGTGGTCCGCTGTTGAGATATATATTCTATATCTACGTATGTGTGTGTATATGTATATGTGTGTGTGTGTGTTTGTGTGTGTGTGTGTGTGTGTGTGTGTGTGTGTGTATAAATATATATATATATATATATATATATATATATATATATATATATATATATATATAGACATTAGCACACATAAATCTACATGATGGAACACATGTCCTATACTGTTGAATGCCTGTGCTGGATGATCTGTACGTGATAAGATCAGATGTATGTATATCTGCCATGGCTTAGTGGTAAAGCACATCTGTGGTGCGCAGGGTCCCGGTTTTGAGCCGTGCACAGGCCAGTTGTTTTGTTGCTGGGAAGAACAAGGGACATTGAATACGGTGATAGGAAGACGCTTTTAACCAGTTGTGTGCGGGTCTGCATGACAGTAAGCAGTGGTCATTTTTGGGGAGGCTCAGTATGGGTCATGTAACTATGCATTAGAAGACAATACTATGCAAACGAGGTGGAAAATCGTGAATCCCGTTTATCCCCAGGGTGTGATGCAGGTCCCAAGAGTGTATGTGTATAGATAGCCGAGTGCAGGACTCGAATATAGGTGAAAGCATGGGGGGGGGTGTCAGGCATACTGTACGTAGATTGGAGCCCTGTGTCTCAGGATTGCTCCTAGCTTAGCACGCATAAGCTAGGGGTGTGTCTATACCTGCCTAATGCAATTTGGAGGGACAACAGCAGTAGGAGAGTAGTCAAGGTGAACAAGCTGGGTAAACAGGTGATATTTATCAGAATCAGCAGATTACATGCCCAGCAGACCAGCCTGGTTCAGAACACTACGATAAAGTGAGCAAGCACCATCCCCTCAGGTTTTTCCACACTTTACACCACCGGTGTATACATGCGGGGAAATTTTAACAAACAGTCCTACGAAATGAGAAGGGCTACAGCAGGCAACATAGACCAACATGTGCAGGAGGCTGAGGGTGGTGAGGATGTGAATGCTGCTGAACAGTCCTCAGTGAGGAGACAGAGAAGACTGTACAGAACCAGGGTAACCTACCAGGGGCTACATGAGCTGGAGATAGTGGAGCGCTATGGGGTGGACAGAGACCTCCTATAGCAGATTGTTGAGCTGTGCCGGCCACACCTGACACATCGGACAGGCCAAGGGGAACCCATCCCAGTGGATACCAAGGTATGTGTAGGCCTAGGTATACTAGCTACAGGTACATCCCAAAACACAACTGGGGATATAATGGGGCTCTCACAGGCATCTGCATCCAGGGTATTCACCAATTCCTGGATGCCATGTCACCACATGCCAGTGAGCACGTACATTCCCTCAACACACGTGAGGTGTTGACCAGCAATATGTGTCTCTTCCACCAAATGGCAGACTACCCTGGGGTAGTGGGTGCTATAGCCTGCATACACATATGCATCAAAGCACTACCCAGTGAGCAGGGTAGGGCCTACATTAACCACAGGGGCGTCCCCTCCATCAACTGCCAGGTTGTATGCAATTCCCAGGGCATTATACTGAATGTGTGTGCTGGCTGCTGTGGAAGCTATGACGATTCCGATATATGGCATCTGACACAGCTGTACCACAGCTTTGCCAGTATGGACATCCCCTATGGCCACCTAGTGGGGGATGCTGGGTACCCACTGGAGCCGTGGCTGATGACACCCAACAGAAATGCACATACACCTGAACAACGATGCCATAATGAGGCACACGCACAGGCCAGACATATAATACAGCATGTGTTTGGGATGCTCAGGTCACGGTTCCAGTGCCTGGACACATCCGGTGGAGCCTTGCATTATTCATCAGCTACATGCACCCAAATTGTTATGGTTTGTGCTATGTTACACAATATGATCCTGCCGAAACAGCTGCAGCAGAAACAGCATGGGGCAGGGCCACACAGCCCCCCACCAATGCCAAGGCCTGTACAGGCACAGAGTGACTCGGAGGAGGAACAACCTGAGCCGGACCCAGTAGGCGGAAGGAGGTGTGCCCAGTATGACCTGGTCTTGGCAAAGAGGCAACACATAGCACATGCACTGACACAGTAGGGACCCAGGGAATGTCACCCTCTCTGACTTGCACAGACAGTAAAAGGAATGCAAAACATGACACTACCTGTGCTCAGCCATGTATAGGAAGTGCACTATGTGCATCCGACATAGGCAGCCCTCCAGCACCATCCTCAGGTCTGGCACACCCTCAAGGTAAGTCAATCAACCTACAAATTGGCAGTTGTATTAGAATGTGTTGGTACCTGTAGCTATGGTATGGATGTGGGTATGCAAGGGAATTTGGTGGCCGAATGTTAAGGCAGCAGACAGTAGATGTCCATAGTGGCACCATGACATCTGTGGCACATACGGGGGTCACCATAGCAGCTAGTAGTACACAGGGTGTCATAACCCACTGTGGGTAATGGGCTGAGCATCATGTGTGTCCATACAGCCCACACAAGTCTCAACCAGCTGGACTGGTGTAGAACAACACAGACAAATGCTGTACTATGGCCTCTGAATATGCCCAATGGATGACCCCTCCACAGACCCACACTGACAGACTACAGCAGGCCAGGCAGTTGGATCTAGGTTGTGAAGGTTAGGACATCTGAAACTAATATGTTGGTAATTAAAGCTAAGATCTGGAGTACACTGGTATGCCTCTAGCCAGCACAATAGGTAGGTCTACACACTGAAATGGAGTACCTGACATACCAGTACAGTAGTAGCAAAAGTGTACAGGTGTCAGGTGTGCCCCCCTTCCAATGTACACATATAGCAACAGTCAGGTGCACCCCCCCAGTGCTGTGTAGGAATGTGGATACAGTCGGATGTCCCCCCATGCTGTGCAAAAATGTAGCAACAGTCAATGTCACATGACCGATGAATACCCTGCAGATACAGCATGCCACCTGTCAGTGTACAACGCAGAGGTTGGCACCACAGTACAGACTACCTGGACATGTAACACATGCGATACAGTTGGCCATACTGGGCATGCTCAAACACATGAAGGTATGATGGCAATGTCAGTCGACAACATGCGGAATGGTCATACTGGACATTCTCACACACGTAAACACAACATGGCCAGGTCTGCAAACACCAGTGGTCCAGACATATCTGCCGGTACTTTGCTATACTGTTGGATGACTGTTTTGTATGGTATGTGTGTGGTACTGTCTATTGTCTGTATATCTGCCATGGTGTATTGGTAATTCACATTAGCTGTGTGTGTAGGGTGTTGCTACCAACACTTGCAAAGGATGGTTATTTGTTTGCGGGAAGAACAAGCCCATTGGATACAGAGGGAGTAAGTCACATTGAAGCAGTTGTGAGCGGTTGTGCGTGGGTTTGCATGGTGTTAAGCACTACTTATCTCTGGTTACATCTTCTTACACTTAGTTAGCCTCCACATTTCTTTACAAGTGCAATACTTGCATACTGGTAGCCAAACACGCTAACACCCGCTCGCTCCCTCACTTGCACATGCACCGACATTGGTGTTTGCATGTGTCACTCACGCTGGGTGGGCGCGATCCCTTGTGATGCTTATTACATTGGACTACATGACTACAGTATCGGGTATGGCTGACCATTAGGCGACGGCATGGTGTTCAACTGTACAGAATCAGCAGCCTGTCCAGTGAGTTAATCATATTATATGCGTGTTCCTCATACAATCTGCTCCCATCTGGCTGATACATGGGAACCGATACTCTGCAATGCATACAAGTAAATGTGTTTTGGGACCCACATCTGTCTGCCAGGTCATGTTACCGCATACCTATTGTAGGTTTGCCACCTTTTAAATTGGCCGATGTGGGACTTTAGGATTAACACCTGTCCCACTTTGCGTGGGACAGTCCCTCCTTAGGCGGATGTGTCATGCGAAAATAATGAAGACATAGCAAACATCCTGATCACAGGACAATATTATATTCTACGTTTCTGTAATTGTTGCATGTAACAGTTATTGTATATATGACACTTCTATATGTTATGTGAAGTAGCATAAGCAACTGGACTGCTACTAGACTAAGCTTTTATTTGTGCAAACACATATAGTTCTGCACTATGCACGGCTGTAGGTATGTTCTGACCTGGTACATCTGACATTTCTACGGAGCAGGTCCCACTTTGGCCATTTTGAAAGGTGGCAGCCCTATAGGACATATATGTAGAGATGTCAGATTTGGCAGGGCAACACATACCCACAGCCAGTAGAAAATAGACTATTTCACTAGTTTGCCTAAATAAAAGGTTTGAAACACCACCAGAAGGAATAAACCAAAATCCACAAGGTGTGCTTTAGTGCTTTCGTTTTTAATAAAAACTTCATCAGAATGAAGTACATCACAACTAACCCTCCTTTTATACACAAGTCTTTTACACCAATGACTTACAATTTGTTAATTAATCAATTAATGACATCATAATGGTTAAATTACATAAATACTAAACAGAACAAATCAACATCCATAAAATTACCTTTCACTATATGAATACACCTCCAAGAATGGCCACCAATTACATCATATGTTTATAAAATGGGTGTATATTCACAGTTGTAAATAACCTTCTGCTTTTAGTCTTAATATAGAGCTGATGGAGATGTTACTATTCAAACCTGGTTCTTGTGTTGCATTGGTCCTTAACTGCCACCTAAGTTCCTTAGCCTCTAGGTAGTCGTTAAGGGGTCCACCTCTTTCACCTAATGAAACTTGCTCTATAATGCAAAACTTAAAATAATGTCCTTCGTTGTTTTTAATATGCAAAGCTAGGACATTTTTGGTGTCTTGTTTTTTAATATCGTAATAATGTTGGTATATTCCACTTCTAAATGCATTGATCGTCTTTCCTATGTAGAAACTGGGACATTGGGAACACTTTGCTAAATAAACAACTGTCTTACTGTTACAAGAATATTTTTTCAAACTAAGCCACTGTGCTGTCCATGATGTGCATCTATCTACCAAAATAAAACAAAATAATATTCTGGTGCCTTACCCAATATGGTACGATGATGTGAACACATAGACCTGACAGAGAAAGGAAGAATATCTAGCCATTTATAGTATAATAAATTTAATAAGTGTTGAAATAATCAGAGCTTTTGCATGCTGTATATAACTGGACAAGCTATGATGAGCCATTGTCATACAAATACTAGCTATGGTTTTTAATAAAAACTTCATCAGAATGAAGTACATCACAACTAACCCTCCTTTTATACACAAGTCTTTTACACCAATGACTTACAATTTGTTAATTAATCAATTAATGACATCATAATGGTTAAATTACATAAATACTAAACAGAACAAATCAACATCCATAAAATTACCTTTCACTATATGAATACACCTCCAAGAATGGCCACCAATTACATCATATGTTTATAAAATGGGTGTATATTCACAGTTGTAAATAACCTTCTGCTTTTAGTCTTAATATAGAGCTGATGGAGATGTTACTATTCAAACCTGGTTCTTGTGTTGCATTGGTCCTTAACTGCCACCTAAGTTCCTTAGCCTCTAGGTAGTCGTTAAGGAGTCCACCTCTTTCACCTAATGAAACTTGCTCTGTAATGCAAAACTTAAAATAATGTCCTTCGTTGTTTTTAATATGCAAAGCTAGGACATTTTTGGTGTCTTGTTTTTTAATATCGTAATAATGTTGGTATATTCCACTTCTAAATGCATTGATCGTCTTTCCTATGTAGAAACTGGGACATTGGGAACACTTTGCTAAATAAACAACTGTCTTACTGTTACAAGAATATTTTTTCAAACTAAGCCACTGTGCTGTCCATGATGTGCATCTATCTACCAAAATAAAACAAAATAACATTCTGGTGCCTTACCCAATATGGTACGATGATGTGAGCACATAGACCTGACAGAGAAAGGAAGAATATCTAGCCATTTACAGTATAATAAATTTAATAAGTGCTGAAATAATCAGAGCTTTTGCATGCTGTATATAACTGGACAAGCTATGATGAGCCATTGTAATACAAATACTAGCTATGGGTGAACCTACTCAAAGAAAAGCTGTGGAAAAGGGAGGACAGACTGAAATTAGGGAAAAACAGGTGGGTCTATAAGGAGAGTGTTTATATGATAGAATGCTTAAAGAAATGTAAGAACAAGCAGCTAAAAAATTAACTGTAATAATATTTTATAAAAATTATGTAAATGGATTTTAAATTGCAAAAGGATGTGGAGTATCTCATGTATGAAATCAGAGAACAGTTAAAAAAAACTAATTTTGTTCTCTCTCATAGTCTTTACAATATCACCGCCCCATGTCAAAACATACAGAATAAAAAAAAATATTGACAAAATGCATATAACATTTATTGAACATCTTGTCAAACTCCAGTTTCCTTATACTAAACAACAGTCTGAGTAATGTAAGTAACATAAAGATTTAAAAAAATGGCATGGTCTGTTCCTGGAATCGTCACTAATACATTATTGCACCAAATATCAGGTTGCACTGCTGATAGCATTATGTTTTAAAGACTTTAGTCATGGAAATTGAGCTTTACATATTTATTCATAGAATCATAAAAATATGCTGTCAACTGGCACATTTCTGAATGGTGTTCTTTTGTAACAAAGCAGTGTTAACAGGTGTATATTAGAACACCGAACATTCAAAATTATGAGTGTTCTAATATTGTCCCGCTGAAAATATCGAAGAAACAGAAAACTAAATTTTTTCCTAGGGAAAGAATTTGGTTGTCCGTTTCTGTTGCTTTGGTATTTTCAGCGCTGTGGTGGAAAGTTACGGGTCAGGTTCAGGTAAGTGTGCAATTGTGTGGACGTGAGGGTTAGGGCGGGTTAAGTGAGTTAGGGTTACGGCGTGGGTCAGGTAAGTGTGCGATTGTGTGGACGTGAGGGTTAGTGCGGGGTAGGTGAGTTAGGGTTAGGGCGTGGGTGAGGTGACTGTTCGATAGTGGCAGACCTTAGGGTTAGGGTTTGGGTTAAGGTAAGTGGATAGTTAGTGGTATATCTATAGTTTAGTGTAGGGTTAGGTGTAAGAGTTTAGGTGTATGTGTGTGGATTGCTGTTTGTTTGGTGTGCTTGTGTTGTGTGTATGTGTTTTGGAACAGCAATTTTTTTCCCTAGGAAAAAATTTGCTGTTCTGTATGTTCAATGTTTTAAATTGTCTATTAATAGGGTTTGATATTAGAACACTCGAAATTTTGAAAGTTCGGTGTTCTAATATAGACCCATGTTAACTTGCTGAGCAAGGTTAAATTTTGTTGCATTTAAAAATGTTTCTTTCACTGAAATTTATAGAAATAGTCAATCCTTACAAGTATCCAGTGGTATCAAAAAAAATACTTTCTTAATCTTGCTAAACAAGCAAATTACCTACAGAACATTTTATAGCAGTTGAAATCTTTATAAGTTAATTAATCAAACAGTTGTGTGCTATGATGCATTGAGTATGCAGCAGAAATTATTCAATATCTTTTCTGTAAAGAAATTAATAGCAACAGGCTTTTCACTCCTTTATGTTGAAAAAAAAAAACATCTGCCCTCTTGTCATTAAAATATAAAGAAACTAAACAGAAAGATAAACAAAAACACATTTTTTGGCAGATCTGAGAAGGAAACATGTTCCATTAATTGTGGCCATCTGTTTGTTATTTAATATATCAGAATTACATGCTGTAATGAGTTTGTACCTGCCTCACTCACTGCCATGAAATACAAGCTTACAATCATATTCTGTAAATTTTTAAAAGCTAATTATTTAATTGAATACAATATCCAATGACAAATGGAGATGAGTGAATGCAGTCAGCTGTAGTGAAAACATGTAATTATTGTAAAATCATTTTATTTTATAAGCTTGAGGATTGCTTAATAATTATGAAATTTAGCGGAACCAATTGGCCACATAATGATCTCCAATAAATGAATTTCCAGACAAAGTGGACACTGCAAAATGCAGTCTTTTTTATTATTGCAAAATGGTGAATGAGATAACAATAGATTAATATAGATACTTCTGATAAGGAAGTTACAACCTATCACGTTTTATAAACAAAGCCTGAGACTATCATCCACAATGGGAAAGGAAGGATGTTGATAAAAATCTGATTACCTTACATTTTACAACATTCATCTTTGAAATGCTAAAGCTTAGGTGACATCAAGAAATTAACTTGCGACAATAGAAGAAATGAGATGTTCCTGAAATGTACACTTTTGAGGTTCCAGTGGGCAAAACTGAACCACAGCACCCTACAATGCACAATACAAAGATCAGAAGTTTGAAGCTGGAAATACACAAAACACATTATTCCTAATACAGTAAACTTTCAGTTAACCAGAACTCAAGCAACCAGCACTCTCAAGCAACCGGCAAAAAAATATCGAAGAAAGACAGTACAATTTTCATGCGTTGCACTTCTGTCCCCTCACCCCACAGAAACATATGTTAAATTTTTATAGTTTTAGAGTTTTAAAAAGGAAGACAGGAATACATTTTCTCTCTCCACAACCTGAGAACAAGTCAAACCAAGCAAATAGTATAGGGTACAGTATTAGTCAGGCCTATTTTTAAAAGTAACTCTCAAGGAACCAGAAACTGCAGTTATCTGGCATTTACCAATCCCCAAGGGTGCCGTTTAACTGAGAGTTTACTGTATAATATTGCTAAAGACTAAAAGATAACAGTGACATATAAAGCTGCACAAACACACCGATGAACACGTCTTTGCTTACAAATACACACACACACACACGCACACGCACACACACACATGTGTGTGTGTGTGTGTGTGTGTGTGTGTGTGTGTGTGTGTGTGTGTGTGTGTGTGTGTGTGTGTGTGTGTGTGTGTGTGTGTATGTATATATATATATATATATATATATATATATATATATATATATATATATATATATATGTGTGTGTGTGTGTGTGTGTGTGTGTGTGTGTGTGTGTGTGTACTATTGCCTGCAAAATATTGTCTACAGTCAGTTAACAAGGTGTCACATTTCTAAACTGCAATTGTGTGGAGCTCAGAGTAAAAAGTAAAATAATGATAATATGACCAAAATGTTTTAAAGTGAGCAAGTAAAGTGTTTTTTTTTTTACCTTACTTATTAGTTAAAGTAGTTTGTTCACAAATGCATTTCTTAATCAAGGCATTGAATATCATAAATTCAGATGACTGATCATGTCTTAGTTAAATACTATTACTGTTTGTGGCCCACACTTCAAGATCTGTAGGCTTTCATGGGATTAGGAAGCCCACACAACTGGCAATGCAGTTATGAATCAACAGTGCGAGTTGCAGTGTAGGTATGAATGAGGCTGCACAGCCTCAGAGATTAGTGTAATGTATGGCTTTATATAAACATAGGGATTCCACTATTATCTAAGGGATGAGATCTCAGAGTAAGAGTAGCAGGGGTGTAAGATGTGCTGGGAAACTTCCCAGCCTTAAACTGAGCTTGTGCAAATTGTATTTTTATGATCTTTTTTTTGCAGATTCCAGTTCAGCATTTTTTCCCCATATGTGTTCAATAGGTTTTCGGTTTCAGCCTTTTGTTGGTATTGCACAGTCCAAGTAACTGATTTATCGTTGTATACTTAACCTGTTTAGTTTTTTATTTAAATATATTTTTTTTTCTGCTGAACAAATGCAATGCAAATCCTTAATCTATGAAACTTGAAAAGTAATGTTACCACATTGCCATTCCATCTGATTTTGAGAGGCTGGAATATCTAGCCTTTGGTGACAAAGGCACATCTTCTATAGAAAGGTGATCCACCATCATGGTATAGAAGAACAAAGCAGTGTGCCACAGCCAGTCGGGGTTCAGTTACTGGTTCAGGTACTAGAAGTACAGGCTGGGGAGTGAGGAGAATGATGGGGCAGAGCCTGTGAAGACTGGGAGAAGATGGGCGAAGGCTGCCAGCCTAGTCAAATAGAATTTGATACATAATTCTATCATTTGTGAATATAAATGTAAAATACAGCCTTGTTTCTTAAATGAAAGAAAACACTGTAAAATGTGAACTTCAAGATTGTAGCAACATTGCCATCTGCTGTAAGGAATACTAAGCCAAGCATTTCACATCTGTTCTTTGGAAGTTAAAATGATGTCTTGTATACCCTTTTGATCTAAATAGTGGTGCCGAAGAGGCCAACTGAACACATTCTTTCTATTGTCTTAACTTAAGGAATAATTACTAGATTTATGTGAAATGTCTTTTATTGTTGTAGTTTCCTGAGCAGGTGTTATATTGTTAAATAATGTAGCCTTTTGGCCTGAGAACTCCAGACTAAGTGTCAAAATGATGTAATGTATATACTGGGAAAAACTGTGGCAAAATGATGTAATCTGGGTGGGCCCGATACAAAATGTGTTAGTGATTTTAAAAACTATTGTTGAGAGGGAGACTGTAAGCATTTTGATCTTGATATCCAACTCTCAGCACTGCCTTCTGCTCTCGTTATATAAGTAGTATCTTAAAAGAATGTTTTCTTGTAGTAATAGCTAGGAACGTAGAAGAAAGTTAGACTAAGTGTTTTTCTGTTATATCAGAACTTTCCTACTGTATTGTTTTAAGTTTCTGTGTGATCTCTGAACTCTTAGATGTCACTGTGGTGTAGTAGTATTGTCTGGCAGAGAAGGTGGCAAATGCTTTGTTAAAGATTTTCAGCAGGGTAGATTTCTCAAAGGAAATACTGACTAACTGAGGTGCCAGTTTCATCTCAGACCTGCTGGCTTGTCTGTGGAAGTCCTGTGGGGTAAAGCACATGAAGACCACCCGTACTATCCCCAGACTAATGGTCTTGTTGAGAGGTTAAACTCTGCAAGCAAGTCCATGTTACGGGCATTTGCAGATCAGTTTAAGAGGGAGTGGAACAAATATTTGCTCCATCTGTTGTTTGCTTATAGAGAGTTTCCCCAGGAATCCACAGGTTTTTCACCCTTTGAGTTGCTGTATGGGCATAGTGTGAGAGGACCTCTAGATTTAATTCGAGATGAGTGGGAAGGTGAGTGTGACCCTCACAAGGAGTCTGTTGTGGCATACATCCTAATCCTCAGGATAAGGCTCATGGAACTCATGGGCTTGGCCCAGGAGAACCTGGCAGAAGCCCAACAACAGAAAAAGGTGTGGTATGACTGGAATGCTTAAGCTAGAGAGTATGCTGTGGAGCAGCAGATAATGGTTCTCATTCCTGTCAGACACAACAAGCTGCAAGCAGCTTGGGAGTGACCATACAAGGTGTTAAGAAAGGTAAGTGATGTTAACTACATGGTGGAAGTGCTAGGCAGATGGCAGGGGCACACATTGTACCGTGTTAACATGATGAAACCATATAATGATAGGGAGGCCCTTATGCTGACCATTTACAGTGGATTGCAGGAGGAGTCTGAGGGAGATCCAGGAACTGATCTCCTCTGTGAGGCTCGGGCTGACACCTCAGTGGAAGGGGTAGCAATGTCCCAGCAGCTATCTCCTACCCAGGTTCAAGAAATCTGGGCAGTGTTGCAGGAATTTGGGGACATGTTCACTGAGAAACCAGGGTGCACCCACCTGGTGCAGCACCAGGTGGGTACAGGACTCCAAAGGCCTATTAGTCAGGCCCCTTATAGGGTGCCTGAGAGAGTCAGACTGACCCTGAGGGAAAAGGTACAGGAGATGTTGGAACTAGGGGTGATTCAAGAGTCCAACAGTTCTTGGGCCTCCCCAGTGGTGGTGGTGTCAACGAAGGATGGCAGCACCAGATTCTGTGTGGATTATAGGAAATTAAATAGTCACACAGAGTTGTATGCTTACCCCATGCCTAGGACAGATGAGACCCTAGAGCAGCTGGGTGGGGCTAAGTATCTTACAACCGTTGATCTTACCAAGGGTTACTGGCAGGTGCCCTTGACTCCCAGAGCTAGAGAGAAGTCAGCCAGTTTACAAAGATGTCCTTTGGGATGAAGACTGCCACAATGACTTTCCAAAGGATAGTGGATAATATCCTAGCCAGAGCAGTTTTCCCTTGCTTACCTAGATGATATTGCCAGAGCACCTTCAGCATGTCAGGGAGGTGCTGGGCAGACTACAGAGGGCAGGGTTGACCACTAAGCCAAGCAAATGTCAGGTGGGTATGGCAGAGGTCTCCTACCTAGGACACAGGGTGGAGAGTGGTAAGATAAAGCCAGAACCTGCCAAAGTGGAAGCCATTCAGGCATGGCCTGCACCTGTTACTAAAAAGCAGGTGAGGACATTTTTAGGGACAGCAGGGTACTACAGAAAGTTCATCCCCAGTTATAGTACCATAGCTGCTCCCCTCACAGACCTGACAAGGAAGAACAGGCCAGATAAGGTAGTGTGGACCCCAGCATGTGAGCAGGCATGTCAGAAGCTGAAAGAAGCTTTGGGAGAATCCCCTGTGTTAGCCAGTCCAGATTACAACAAAGAATTTGTTGTGCAGGTGGAAGCTTCAAACCATGGGGTGGGGGCTGTATTTAGCCAGATTTCTTCAAAGGGGGAAAATCACCCACTGGTTTATCTTAGTCATAGGCTCCAACCCAGGGAGGAATGCTATGCAGCGGTAGAAAAAGAATGTCTATCCATCGTGTGGGCACAGACAAAACTTCAGCCTTATCTGTATGGAAGGAAATTCACTGTTATGACAGATCACAACCCTCTAACATGGTTAAACTGAGCCAGTCAGCAAAATGCCAAGTTGATAAGATGGAGCCTGGGGTTGCAAGCATATGATATGTCAGTGCAGCACAGCAGTGGGAGTAGCAATACCAATGCAGATGGGCTCTCAAGACAGGGAATGGGGTGAGGTACACCAAGATAGACCTAACCCTCTCAAGCAGCGTTTCTCAAGGGTCACTTGAAAAACTAGCTTGAGTTCTCCGGGGGAGAGATGTGAAGATTGGGGGAAGATGGGCGAAGACTGCCAGCCTAGTCAAATAGAATTTGATACATAATTCTATCATTTGTGAATATAAATGTAAAGTACAGCCTTGTTTCTTAAATGAAAGAAAACAATGTAAAATGCGAACTTCAAGATTGTAGCATCATTGACATTTGCTGTAAGGAAAACTAAGCCAAGCATTTCACATCTGTTCTATAGAAGTTAAAATTATGTCTTATATACCCTTTTGATCTAAATAGTAGTGCTGAAGAGGCTAACTGAACACAGTCTTTCTATTGTCTTAACTTAAGGAATAATTACTAGAGTGTACTTGTGAAATGCCTTTTATTGTTGTAGTTTCCTGAGCAGGTGTTGGATTGTTAAATAATGTAGCCTTTTGGCCTGACTAAGTGTCAAAATGATGTAATGTGTATACTGGGAAAACTTAAGTGTCAAAATGATGTAATCTGGGAGGGCCCAGCAGAAATGTGTTAGTGGTTTTAAAAACTATTGTTGAGAGAGACTGTAAGCATTTTGATCTTGATATCCAACTCTCAGCACTGCCCTATGCTCTCTTTATGTAAGAGTATCTTAGAAGTATTTTTTGTAGTAATAGCTAGGAACTAGGAAGAAAGTTAGACTAAGTGTTTTTCTGTTATATCAGAACTTTCCTATTGTATTGTTTTAAGTTTCTGTGTGATCTCTGAACTCTTAGATATCACTGTGGTCTAGTAGTATTGTCTTGTGTTTTTAATTATTTATTATTAAATATTTTAAAAAATTTTACCTGTGGCTGGTTTGTGCAGAGATAAGTAAGCTCTAGTGTACATTGCATATTTATAGAGCTTATTTTGTACAAGGCCACTCTAATACGCCTTAGACTGATTAGTCACATTACCAATTGCATAATAATATTGCACAATAATAACTGGACACCCCTTTAAGGGCCTTTAGGTAGCTGATAAGTATTAGCTGGTGGTGGCAGAAATTACTATTGTATAGTCTGGATACAGGGGCACAGCTGGAGAATCTGTGTCAGCCTTTCCCAGGAGTGTCTGTGAAGTTTTATAAATACTTATCTCAAAGTGTGTGTGGTGTGTCAGCTACCTGGGCAGGGACAGGAAGCACTGGTGGGACAGAGAGGGTACTGGAGGTTAGCTTGCTAGCTAGGCTGACATCTGGACCCTATAGCTGTGCCAGTGGGGAGTCTTATTGGAGACCTGGGGATGCAAGGGAGCAACCAGCCCCAGACTGACTGTGATTGCTGTGTGCACTTAAGGGAAA
>NC_056735.1:1986269229-1986394198 GCF_019279795.1 Protopterus annectens
AATCTCTCTTTTATAGCAACTTATGACCAATTACAATGCCACACAATTTGAATGTATTTTTTTTATATCAGTTATGCTAAAACATCATGGATGAAACATTTATACATTTCTGTTCAGCTGAATAATTAGGAATGTAAAATATCTAGTGTAAAAATTGGTTTCCTTCTTAGCTGCATGGGTGACTTTAGGAAGATGTTATTATGATCTGCTTTAAGGAAAACGTACACATTTTTTGTTAGCCATACCAACAATAATTGCACTACAATTTACATGTGTTTTTATTTGCTTGTTTATTATACCCTGGGCCATGAACCATAGTCTTACTATCCCCAGCATAATGAAATATCTTATGTCATTGTTTCATATACATGGTTTAGAAACTCCTTGGAAGTTGTTGATACATGTTCCTGAACAACGATGGAACGGGGAGTTAAGAACTAATGTATTCCCCTGCTTATTTTTGCTATGGCATTCACTTTTATCCATTTTTAGAATCCTTCATTTGCTAATCCTTGGTATGAACTAACTTGGATAGAATCTAAAAGGAAAGCTCTTCATAACCATTTTTCTTCTCCACCAGTTTTGCTTTCCTGTCAAGAAGTTAACTCAACAAGGAAATTCCCAAATCAGCCTGGAGTCAAAAAGAAACATGAACAGGCTCATACCTCTCATCCTCTTAGAGCAAGAACTCTGAACAAATTCATAAATAAAACTGAGACAACAGCCCAAAAATAGAGACACTTTTAAATATTGCTCTTAGAATCTGAGAAAGCTGATAGAATAACAGATTTTATATTAGCATGGAGTTTCTGAATGGCATGAAATCTGAAACTCAAATGTCTGTTACTGTTTTTTTAACTTCAATCTTTAATGATTTGCCACTAATTTGCCAGGAAAAACACAATTTTATGAAAAATGGACAAAAAACATGAGGCAAGAATCTGGACATTCTGCAAAAATTTGTACAGTTGAGAGGTATGAATTCAGGCTGTAAGCTGCCTGGGTTTTTGCACTATGGTTTAATTACTCATTTGCAAACTTAATCATTCACTGTCCTTCTGCTTCTGTTACTAAAGGTCATGTCTGAACAGAATAAACAGGGCAAACAGTCCTCCATCTCCCCATCCAGGGACTCAACTCCTTCTGGAAAATCTTACAGTGTGCTCTGAATACTCAAGAGATATCCCACCAGCATGTCCTATATTTCCCCATGGCCAGCTCACATAGTGTGTCAGAAAAGAAGTACAGTAAAAGCTACTTCATGGGCACCTCAGTATGATTATTTGACAACTGGCTTAGATCACCCTGGTCTGAAGGACAAGTGGCGCTATACTAAGGGCTTTTCTGAATTGACTGCTTAATTGACTGATTTGTTTATTCATTTAGTCATCTTGCTGTATTAAGGGCTGTTCCGGATTGAGTGATTGATTGATTGATTTGTTTATTCAGTTACTTAAGTTTATATACTGGATTAGGAATTTAATCATCAGCTGACTAGTTTCAGGGCCAGCTCATGTTGCAGTTTACAATACTTAACAGATAAGGCAATAAACATGTTTCAAAGTAAGCTATCCTTCAATAATATCTAAAAAGTTATCCTAACAGTAAGACTTAAGAAACTACCTTAATATAGAAATATCTTGGTTACAGAAGTCAGAATTAACTTCACTATAGAGAAAAACAAGCATAAACATGCAGGTAGAATGGAAATCACTAAGAACATTGGTGCTATGAATTAAAAAGAGAGCACTATTTGTGAATAGTGCGAGAGTTGAGGTTACAAGCAAGTGCTAGAATGAACAGTTAGGTGGTGTGGTTAGAATTAGGGCATTTGCACTTGTTCTGTTTTCTTAAGAATGCTTTATTGTTTGTTTCCTTAGGAGTGCTTTAAGTTAGGGTCTGCAGACTTTGAAGCATGTAATATCCTTGACGCTATGAGGGAGTATATGACTAAAAATGGCTGGGCAGGAGAACCTATGGCTGGTGCAATGAAGCTTTATTCTGGAGCCTGTAGTTCAGACTCTGTAGTGGAATGGCTTCTGAAGCTGTAGGAGTTGGCAAGTATTAGTTTAACAGAGACTGGAGTGACTGTATTTGTACTGTAAGAATTTAAAGATCTTTGTTTGATGCAGCCAGTTACTCTTTCTAATGGAGTGGTATTGGTCTTCCTTTTTGAAAAAGTTAGCAATAAACCTGCAGAATTTGCAACTGAGTATCTGACGCGTAATACAGTGTAGTACAGTTTCTTTTGGATGTGCAGGCTATAAATGGTAGTCCATATTCCAAATGGGCAAATAAAATACCTTTGCCTATGGCAACTCAGCCAGGGTTGACAGGAAGTGGGGGGTCTTCCTGTCTCAGAATAGAAGGTGGTTGACTTCTGCCCTGTTTTTTTTTTCCGTTGTGGGGTGATTCCCAGTCCCAGTCACCAGAGCATGGATTAAGCCCTGCGTTCTTACAAAAAAAAAAAAAAAATCTCATTTCACAAACGTGAAAATGCTCTTATTATTTCAATTGCAACTCATAGCTCATTACCACAAGTGAAGAGTGTAATATAGAGTAATTGGTAAACTCAGAGCTTCATCCAGGAACTCATCAAACTGCTGGTCAGTGGCAACATTGCCAAGTCCAAAAGCCAGCTTCATATTTCTCTTTGCAGTTGTTCATTACTAAGACCCCAGTAATTTCAGTTTGCACTGTGGTGGTGGTGCTGCGGTAGTATTGTCGCCTCACAGTAAGACGTTGTCCTGTTCAATTCTTAGTTAGACCGTCTTCTGTGTGGAGACATGCGTGAATGGGTGTACCTTCATTGAAGGTTGTGCATCAGAGCTGGCAACTCGGCATGTAAAAATCTACTGCCAATCATTAGTGGACCGGAATTCTGCTGTGGCGACCCCTAACCGGGAAAAGCCGAAAGACACAACAACAACCACTAAGAATGGTTGCCCACTCCCTTCAACTCTGAAGAGACAATTTCTCATTTCCTTGAGTGCAGCATAACTTCAGATTTTGGAGTGCTGATTTTCAGCCTAGTTACTTCACAGTCAGCAGTGTATCACTCGTACAGTTCAAAGTTCATAGGTAATGAAGCCTAAAAGGACAACATTAATGAATGCTTATTTCTTAAGTGTGTTATAGAACAAAAGGGAAGAATGGAATGATAGGTGCCAAAACAGCACACTATGACAAAAGTTTAGCAAGACATTTCAAAGATTTTCATATTGTGTCATCGTAGTCCCAAACCTCACACCTTTTCTTTGAGTCCCCATTCTCACACCACTTGCTGAGACTGCTTTCAGAGGTTGCAGCCTAAGTATAAAATGGACAGGCCTTTTGTGGATGGCACATGCATGTAGAGTGGGAGATTCAGTGATTGCTGAAAAACGTTAACATTTTTTTCTCCTTGCAGACAGATGTCGGGAAATTTCCTGAGCTACCCTTCCCAATGAAGATGGATAGAAACACGATAGACAAGTCAATGATTCATAGCTGAAATAACAGATCATGATTACTTACTTCCATTTCTTTGTTTAGCACTTCTAAAGACAATGGCACTGGAACTTTATATATCAATTCTGTAATAATAAGAATACGAACATCTTTAGGACATACTGATGACCAGATCCTCAAAGGCACAATGATAATTTCTCATGTGAAGTTTTGCACATATAAAGAAGTCTAAACCCAAGAGATTTGCTGTGAGAGTTTGGGACTCTTCATCTGTGGCAAATTTCAAGTGAAGTAATCCATTGAAGATGTCAGCAGCTGTCAAGGCAGTGAGCCAAGAAAATGAAGAGATTTCTTCCCTTGCAGATTGTAATGAATTAATCTTATGCACAATAATATCTTTAGCTTCATTGCTGTGCAGCTTGATTAATAGACAACTCAACTAACTGACATGAATGGGAAGTTTGTTCCAGGTATGGGAAATCTTTGGGTTAGGAACCTGTCCCTCCAGCATGTTCTGTTTATTGTGGTAATTAGGTTTAGGTCCCTGGAACATGAGGCACGAAGGGATTGTGATTTCTTTAGGTGTAACATATCTAGCAGCTTTGGGTCAGACATGGCTTTGTAGGTCAAGCAGAGATCGCCTCTAAGTAGGTGATAAGAGACAGAGTATAGATGAAGTTTTTTTAGTCTGACCATATAGGTCATGTGTCTAAGGCCCAAGATCCTCTTAGAGAGGTATTTTTGTGACCTTTCCAGTTGTTGTAGGTGTCTAGTGAGGTACATAGCAAATGTGGCGTTGTATTCTATAATAGGTCTAATGAGGGATGATTAAAGAGGGATTATGACCTCTTTCTTCCTGGATGAGAAACCTTTTGTAATGAGATGTGCCACATAGAAGGACTTTCTGACTACAGAGGCAATGTGGTTATCAAAGGAGAGGTTGCTGTCAACCTCTGTCCTCAGGTTTCTTATCACACATTTGGTATTTAGTGGACTACCACCTATGTGGTAGTTCATGGGCACTGAATTTTCCCCAAAGAGTGACAATGCACTTTTTGACATTGAGCTTAAGGCCATGGTTCTGGCACCAGTGACCGGTGTCAGAGAGGCCTTTTTGTAGAATGTCTACATAAGTTGGAGAATCAGTAATGGCTCCCAGTTTGCAATCATCTGCAAACTTGGTCAGCCAGAGTACCTTTGGGTTGGGTTGAACTTCAGAGAAGTAGATGCCAAACAGGAGAGGACCTAGGACTGATCCCTATGAGACACCACTTGTAACTGGTCAGTAGTCAGATTTGGAGTCCACTACTTTCACAGTGTGGGTTCTATCAGTGAGCCAGTTAGCAACCCATCTCATGAGATAGGGGTTTATGCCTAGTTTAGTGAGTCTATCTATGATTCCTGAGCGAGGAATAGTGTCAAAGGCCTTGCAAGATCTAGGTAGGCTGTGTGAACTACCTTGCCTTCATCCACAGCTGTGGTGACAGACTCAAAGAAGTCTATCAGGTTGAGCAGGCGTGATCTACCTTTCACAAGCACAAACTGCATGGGGTCCAGAGTTTGGAAAATCCCTATTTTCTTATTTATAAGGTTCATGATGATGCACTCCATAGCCTTACATATCAGACTCATCAGACTAATGTGGCGGGAGTTCCAAGGGTCTGTAGTCACTCCCCCTTTCTGGAGTGGGATGACCATAACAGTGCACCATTTGGTAGGAACAAAGCCTGAAAGGAGGCTGTGATTGAACAGGGTACTCAGGTGTGGTGCCAGTTCACTCTGTAATTCATGTAGAACACAGGCAGGGATATTATCAGGTCCCATGGAAGCTGTATTATTGGCTTTGGATAGTGTGTTTTTTACTTGTGTAGCTGTGATGATAGAGACTTGGCATTCCTCAGGTATTGTGATAGGCCCTTTAGGGGGTAAAAGGGGGGTAAAGTTCGCACTGAACCTGTTGGCCAATATGTTGGCAATATTAGTTGGTTCTGTATATCTATTGCCATTTTGCTGTAACTCAGAGCAGATCTGAGTATTGCCATGTAGATTCTTGACATAACTATAAAATGCCTTGAGGTTGTCTTTAGAATCTGCATCAATTTTGTTTTCATAGCTAGCATTAGAGGATTTGGTGATGGATCTCAGTTTTTTGCTGAGGCTCACAAGGGAGTTTTTCCAGTCTTGGGAATTCACCCTTTTCTGCAACAGTTTCTTTCCTTCTGTTGTAGAGTTTGTTTATGGTGGGGGACCACCAGATTGCCTTCCTTTTTTTTGAGGAGAACGTCTTGGTTCTGTTTGGTATGGCCCATTCCATGCATTTGTGTATGTGCTCATACAGTGCATTGGTGTATGATTCAGCAATCATGCACCTATTTTCCATTTGCATATTTGCATGGGTGCCGTGAAGTTAGCCATCTCTGTTTTTAGAAGCCCAAAATTGGCTTGGAGAAGTTTTTTATGGTGGTTTCCTTTGGGGGGGGGGGGCGAGGGTGGGATGTGGATATCCATGGTGATTAGCTTGTGGTCAGATCTGACCAGGGAGGAGTTGATTACTGGTACAGAGCAATGGTCACCCATGTTAGTAATAGCCAGGTCAAGGATGTTTTTACCCCCTGGTGAGGGTAAGAATGAGTTGGTTCAGGGTGTTGGAATTAATAAATTCCAGAAAACATTGAGCAAGTTTGTTAGTACATGAGTAATTTTCCCAGTTAATGGAGGGGTACTTAAAATCTCACAGTATAAGGGTATTGGGTTGTACTCTAAAATTTTCCAATGTGTTTAGGACTGTGGAGTGGGAGTCTTGGGACATGGTGGGGGATCTATAGCAGTCTACAACCTGGATTGCAGTTTTACCCAGTGATAGTTGTACCTGAAGTATCTCTGATGTGTTATGTTGGGCTACTAGTCTGGAGGTGTGCATATCCTTTATGAATATGGAGACACCACCACCGTCAGTGCTTCGGTCCCGGTATAGGGGACAAAAGGTGTGGTATGAATTATAGCCTGGTAGTGCTGGGGTGCTCTCCGGAGCCTTGAACCAGGTCTTGGTCACTGCACAGATGTCGATGTTCTCCATTTTAAGGAGTACTTCGAGCGAGTGCATTTTGAGATGTAGACTTCTAGCTTTCATTAGCATAACCCTCAGATTACATTTGTTTATAGCTGTTATGGTGGTAATTTTGTCTTCAGGACATTCCCTAGAAAAAGCACTACAGTGGTGCCAAGAGCCTTGGTCAGTATCTGGAATCCTTGGGGTGATAGCTGCATGCCATCTCTGGTGAAGCATCAAGGTCTGTTGATCTTGTCATCCCAGGCAGACAGATACTGGATCCCCTTAGAATGATACCAGAAACTTAGCCAATTGTTGAAGTCAATTGTTTCCTGCTTGTACTGTGGTATCATTCTGGGTGACAGTAAGATGCTACTCAGAGCTAAGGTCATACCTGCCTGGGCTACAAGATCCAAGAGCTCCTCTATGTCTCTTTTCATGTAGTCCAGGGAGGTACATCTCAGGTCATTCCCACCAACATGGACAATGAAAGAGCCATATTTGTTCCTGTTCTGGAGTGACCTAAGTGCATGTGTTATGTGGCGGATCCTGGCACCAGACAGGCAGCTGACCATAACTTTCTCCTTATTCAACCTAGTGAGTGGGACATCAGTGTGCCTTACTATTGAGTCACCTACTAGTGTATTGGGTAGGTTGTTTTGCCTTATGGGCTCTGGTTGAGTGGCACACTGTTTATGTGAGCTATGTGTCTCATGGTTTGTGCAGGGATGTGGTGGTTGTTTGTGTTTCTGCCTCAGAGGTCTCTGTTGTTTGGGCAGATTTTTATTGAGAGCCCCTGTGAAAGTAGGTGTGTGTTTTGTGTTACTATGTGAGGGTTATGGTGGTGTAAGTTCTGGAGGGCTATGTGTTGAATGTGGTGTGGTGCAGGTGCTAACCTTCTCCTCTTGACTAGATAATCCAGTCTTGGCTGGAGAGTAATTGGCATCCAATTTGGCTACATATCTGCATCTCTCACAAGTCATAGTGTTGGGAGATAAGAGGAGAGGGTTGCATGTATACATGAGGCAGTTGCTACATTGCTTCAGGATGCCCAAGTACACCAGATTGACAGGAGAAAGCACAGGGAACCGATCTTTAGACATGCCTGGATATGAGCTCAGCATATTAAGTACTGAAGCCTTTTTCAGGAAAAATGTCATTCAAAGTGTCTGAGTCTGTACAGCACACTACCAAACACTTGAGGGAAAACTAATACATAGACCCTGAAAATTTAAGGATGAAGTATTTAAGCAGATATTCTAAAGTTATGACGAAATCAAGCAGTACTTACTGAAAATAAAGAATTAGCTTGTTACGAATGATGAAAAGAGGGGAGTTGCATGAATGACTACTGTCTGGCTACTACTAATGCTGGTTTCAGCACGGCTTCACTCTGTTGGGATAAAATATTCCTTTGCTTCTTGTCTCACCAGAAGCAAAATGTTAGCACCAATCCCAAGAAGAGAAGCAGGCCATAGCCTATTTGGTGATCCGCAGTCTTGTTCCAGATGTTGCAAGGGTCAGCAGGCTTGTAGCCTTTTTCTGGTAGATGCTTCAAATAGTAACCAGGCCAATCAGGTACGTTAGACACAGACACTCACTCTCCAACTAGAAAGAGTCAGGAATCAATGCACTCTGCTCTAGCTCTCACCAGGATCAGAATATAAGCCATGGATTCTAAGCTCTCACCTATAAAGCAGTTATTAAGCTTTCTGTTGATCAGCAATCTCCAGGAAATAATGTAACTGCAATCCTTCTCTCACCATAAGAAAAAAAGAAGCACTAATCCCAAGATGACTACAGAGAGGCAGAATGTGAGCTCTCCAGTAACTGGTAGTCTTGCAATAGATGCTTAAAGGTAAGATGAAAAAATGGTTTATGCTAAACACTGCAGTGTACACTAGAGGAGTAAGATGTGAAAGTAGGTAACTAAACTTTTACTAGTCTAAACAGTTAAGTTTTAGTGGAAAGTCCCTATTTTTAAAACAGCAAAGCAGATTGAAAGGGAGTGGTCACTTTTTTATTCTGGTACTATAGAATACAGTAGGATGGCCAATAAATGTATATAGTTGAAGGAGTGTGATTTCACAAAATGATAATTTTGTGCTTACTCATACCAACCAGTAAAAGAAAAGAGGAAAGGAGATATATGGTCAAATTAACATAAGGAGCAGGCAACTAGAAAGACAGTGGTGTTTAAGAACACAACAGTAATTGAGTGGGAGGGTGGGAAAATTTTCTGTCTGACTCACAAGAGACAGACCTGTAGTGTCTTTTCAAGTTTTAATACGTAGTTAAAAGCAGAATACAACTAAAACACAGTGTTTAGAAAACAAATCACAGTATACAAAACACAGAAAGGCAATAACGTAATACAGAATACAACAAATAAAAAGCAAATCAACCATTCAATCACAGCAAACTACAATAGAGTCTGAGTGAGCCAGTAAAGCTCAGAAAAGTTTTATTTTACCCCTTAAATAGAAAGTTTAGTTCCTACCACCACCCCTCAGTTCACAGATGATTACCTCTTCTAACTTATGTGTGACTCCTTAATTGACCTGTTCTAATATCTCTCTGACTCACAAGAGACAGAGCTGTGGTGTATTTTCAATTTTTAATATGCATTTAAAAGAAGAATACAACTGAAACACAGTGTAAAGAAAACATATCACAGTACTCAAAATAGAAAAGGCAATAAAGCAATACAGAGTAAAACAAATAAAAAGCAAACCAACATTTCCCTCACAGCAAAGTACAGCAGAGTCTGTATGAGTCTTTCCAGTAAAGCACTGAAAGGTTTTATTTTACCCCTTAAATAGAAGGTTTAGTTCCTAGAGCCACCCCTCAGATCACAGTTGATTACCCCTGACCTCTTCTAACTTATGTGTTATTCCTTTATTGACCTGTGCTAATTTCTGTCTGACTCACAAGAGGCATAGCTGTGGTGTCTTTTCAAGTTTTAATATGCACTTAAAAGCAGAATACAACTAAAACACAGTGTAAAGAAAACAAATCACAGTATACAGAATAGTAAAAGGCAATAAAGCAATACAGAATACAACAAACAAAAGCAAATCAACCTTTCCCTCACAGCAAACTACAGCAGAGTCTGGGTGAGCCTTTCCCATAAAGCTCTGAAATGTTTTATTTTACCACTTAAATAGAAGGTTTAGTTCCTAGCTCCAACACCCAGTTTACAGATGACTACCCTTAACTGACCTCTTCTAACTTATGTCTGACTCCTTAATCGACATGTTCTAATTTCTGTCTGACTCGCAAGAGCCAGAGTGTTGTATCTTATAAAGTTTTAATATGCAGTTAAAGGCAGAATACAACTAAAACACAGTGTAAGGAAAACAAATCACAGTATACAAAATATAAAAAGGCAATAAAGCAATACAGAATACAACAAATAAAAAGCAAACCAACATTTCCCTCACAGCAAACTGCAGCAGAGTCTGGGTGAGCCTTTCCCATAAAGCTCTGAAATTTTTATTTTACCTCTTTAAATAGAAAGTTTAGTTCCTTGCTCCACACCCCAAGTTCACAAATGATTACCCTTAACAGTGTAAAGAAAACAAATCACAGTATACAAAATAAAAACAGCAATACAGCAATATAAAAATTACAACAAATAAGAAGCAAGCCAACCTTTCCCTCACAGCAAACTGCAGCAGAGTCTGTTCACAGATGATAAACCTTAACTGACCTCTTCTAAGTTATGAGTAACTCCTTAACTGACCTGATCTAATTTCTGTCTGACTCACAAGACACAGAGTTGTGGTGTCTTTTCAAGTTTTATTATGCAGTAAAAAGCAGAGTACAACTAAAATACAGTGCAAAGAAAACAAATCACAGTATACAAAATAGAAAAAGGCATTAAAGCAATACAAAATACAGCAAATAAAAAGCAAACCAACTTTTACCTCACAACAAACTGCAGCAGAGTCTGGGTGAGCCTTTCCAGTAAGGCTTTGAAATGTTTTATTTTCCCCCTTAAATGGAAGGTTTAGATCCTAGCTCCACCGCCTCATTTCACAGATGATAAACCTTAACTGACCTCTTCGAACTTATATGTGACTCCTTAACTGATATGTTCTAATTTCTGACTTACTCACAATAGACAGAGCTGTGGTGTCTTTTCAAGTTTTAATATGCATTTAAAAGCAGAATACAACTAAAACACAGTGTAAAGAAAACAAACTACAGTATACAAAATAGAAAAAGGCAATAAAGCAATATACCATGCAACAAATAAAAAGCAAACCAACCTTTCCCACACAGCATTCTGCAGCAGTGTCTGGGAGAGCCTTTCCAGTAAAGCTCTGAAATGTTCTATTTTACCTCTGGAATAGATGTTTTAGTTCCTAGCTCCAACCCCTCAGTTCACCGATGATTAACCGAAACTGACGTCTTCAAACATATGTGTGACTCCTTAATTGACCTGTTCTAATTTTTTCTGTCTCACAAGAGAAAGAGCTGTTGTGTCATTTCATGTTTTAATATGCAGTTAAAAGCAGAATGCAACTAAAATACAGTGTTAAGAAAACAAATTACAGTATACAAGATAGAAAAAGGCAATAAAGCAATACAGAATACAAATAATAAAAAGCAAATAAACATTTCCCTCACCACAAACAAAAGCATAGTTTGGGTGAGTCTTTCCAGTAAAGCTCTGAAATGTTTTATTTTACTCCTTAAATAAAACTTTTCATTCCTAGATGCACCCACTCAGTTCACAGATGATTAACCATAACTGACCTTTCCTAACTTATGTGTGACTCCTTAATTGACCTGTTCTAATTAATGTCTGACTCACAAGAGACAGAGCTGTGGTGAATTTTCAAGTTTTAATATTCAGTTAAAAGCAGAATACAAATAAACACAGTGTAAAGAAAAACATCACAGTATACAAAATAGAAAAAAGGCAACAAAGCAATACAGAATACAACTAACAAAAAGCAAACCAACTTTTCCCTCAAAGCAAACTGCAGCATCGTCTGGGGGAGACTTTCCAGTAAAGCTCTAAAATGTTTTATTTTATCCCTTAAATAGAAAGCTTTGTTCCTAGTTCCACCCCCTGAGATCACAGATGATTACCCTTAACTGACCTCTTCTAACTTATGTGTGACTCCTTAATTGACCTGTTCTAATTTCTGAGTCACAACAGACAGAGCTGTGATGTATTTTCATGTTTTAATACGCAGTTAAAAGCAGAATACAACTAAAACACAGTGTATAGAAAACAAATCACAGTGTACAAAATAGAAAAAGGCAATAAAGCAATAAAACATACCACAAATAAAAAGCAAGCCAACCTTCCCCTCATAGCAAACTGCAGCAGAGTCTGGGTGAGCCTTTCCAGTAAAGCTATGAAATGTTTTATTTTACCCCTTAAATAGAAGGTTTAGTTCCTAGCTCCACCCCCTCAGTTCATTGATAATTAGCCTTAACTGACCTCTTCTAACTTATGTGTGACTCCTTAACTGACCTGTTCTAATTTCTGTCTTACTCACAAGAGACATCACTGTGATGTCTTTTCAAGTTTTAATATGCAGTTAAAAGTAGACTACAACTTCCAGCAACTTAGAAATGAAACTAAAAGAATGATCTTAAATGATAAAAAAAACTTCTTCCTCCACCTCCAACACAAACACCTTAATAATCCACAAAAATTCTGGGCAGGCTTAAACAAGCTCCTGCACCCAGGCCAGGCAACCACCCCCACTCCAACAACTTGCAAACAACAGTGCCCTGTAAACATTGCTAACACATTCAATAGTTTCTTCACAGAAACTATACAATCCCTGGCCACACAATTCAAACAAACAACCTGCCCACTCCACTACCCATGCCAGCAGAATACTACAACTACATCAGATCATCTATTTACCTTCGATCCAGTACCCATATCCTTTATAACATCTCTTCTTAAAAAACTAAAACCCACTAAGCTAGCTGACCTTCTCCCAGCTGAGTTTCTGCAAAAGCAGCTGAGGCCATTTCCTATCCGTCTCCATAATCATAAACCATACCTTGTCAGAAGCCTTCATCTCCTCCATATGGAAAATGTCCCACATTATTCCTCTCCATAAAGGTGGTAGCTCACTAGAGCTAACCATCTACAGACCTATAGCTATACTCTCACCCTGGCCAAAATTATGGAAAAGTGTGTCCACAAACAACTGATGGAAGACCTCACCAAAAATAAAATTCTAGCTAACTCCCAACATGGCTTCAGGCCAAATCACAGTACCATCAGCCCTACTATCCTTTTCTAATACCATCAATAACTTCAGAAACAATAATAAACTATCATCTGCTCTTTTCTTAGACCTCTCCAAGGCCTTAGATATGGTGAACCACATTCAACTCCTCCATACATTAAAAAAAATATCACTCAGCAATTCCACACTGAAATGGTTCCAATCCTACCTGTCCAATAGGCAACAGGCTGTTCTATGGCAGGACAAATTATCTACATGCCTTCCTGTTACACTTGGACTTCCCCAAGGATCTATTCTTGGCCCTCTTCTCTTCACCATCTTTGTTAATGACCTGCCCACAATCACCCCCATGCCACATGCATTCAATATGCAGATGATTCGACTATCATCAGCACTGCCTCCAACCTGGCAGACCTCACTGCTTCAACCCAAGACACCTTCAACCTAATAGAAAAATGGTTCTCAAGTCGACAACTAGTTCTCAACCCCAACAAAACAAAACTACTTACTTTCTCACCCACTAACAAGACTCTTCCCCACCTTCTCTATTACATCCTCCAATGGAATCACTATATCACCAGAAGCTCACACAAAGCTATTAGGTGTTACCATTGATAACTCCCTTAAATTTGACACCCATTTCAATCTTACCATCAAAACCGTCAATAAAAGCTTGGCTCTCTCTATAAAGTAAAACACTTTCTCACCTCACGCTAAAATTACAATTGCCAGCACACACCTACTATCAACTCTTTTCTATGCCCCCCCTTTACAAACCTACACAACACAACCCTTACCAAGCTTCCTCCTGCTTACAATCACATAGCTAGATTTGCCACAAATTCCACCATTAGAACGCACCACTGCACTAACTTGAAGCAACTAGGGTGGTTAGAGTTTTCCAGCCAACTTCACTTCAACCAACTCAAAGCTCACCAGATACTGTATCACCCAGAGAAAACACCAGCTCTGAAAACATCATTCACCCCTATATTAACCTGCAATCTTTATGCTCCTCCAATAAGATCTTAGCTCAAACTACCAAAGCCAATAATTCTGCTGGGATTCTCTATTCTCAAACTTTTAGGTAAAATGTGGAACTCCTACCGACCATGCTCACCTCAGAACCCTCACTCCTACAATTAAAAAAGCTTAAACCCCATCTCAATACTCTCTGGCAATGTCCCTGTTCCAAACCTGATTAACCACTATCATTTACCCTTCTCTTACCTCACTATCCTTAACCGCTTTTTAACAAGGTGCCTCCTTTGTAACTGACCTATGTTTTTTTTTATATGCTGCTGTTGTTTTTTTTTTCCCAAGATGTGATGTATCTTTATATTGTATTTAGAACTCAACTATCTTCCTTTTTTTTGCATTAACAATGTTCATATGTCTGTTATGTACTTGGAGCTTTTCTCCCCGGGTCTCCGCTGAAAATGGACATGTATCCAGTCGGACTCTCCCGGTTAACAAATGTAAAATAAAATAAAATAAATAAATAAATAATACAACTAAAACACAGTGTAAAGAAAACAAATCACAGTATACAAAATAAAAACGGCATTAAAGCAATATAAAATACAACAAATAAGCAAATCAACCTTTCCCTCACAGCAAACTGCAGCAAAGTCTGGGTGAGCCTTTCCAGTAAAGCTTTAATTTGTTTTATTTTACCCTTTAAAAAGAAGGTTTAGTTCCAAGCTCCATCCATTCAGTTCCCTGATGATTAACATTAACTGTACTCTTCAAACTTATGAGTGACTCCTTAACTGACCTGTTCTAATTTTTGTCTGACTTAAAAAAAGAGCTGTGGTGTCCTTTCAAGTTTTTATATGCAGTTAAAAGAAGAATACAACTAAACACAATGTAGTGAAAACAAATCACAGTATACAAAACAGAAAAGGCAATAAAGCAATATATAGTACAATGAATAAAAAGCAAACCAACATTTCCCTCACAGCAAACTACAGCAGAGTCTGGGTGAGTCTTTCTAGTAAAGCTCTGAAAGGTTTTATTTACCCCTTAAATGGAAGTTTTAGTTCCTAGCTTCACCTCCTCAGTTCACAGATGTTTAACCTTAACTGACCTCTCCTAACTTACTTATGACTCCTTAACTAACCTGTTCTAAATAATGTCTGACTTGCAAGAGACAGAGCGGTGGTGTCTTTTTAAGTTTTAATATACAGTTAAAAGCAGAATATAACTAAACACAATGTAAAGAAAACAAATCACACTATACAAAATAGAAATAAGTAATAAAGTGGTACAGAATACAACAAAAAAGGTAAACCAATGTTGCCCTCACAGCAAACTGCAGCACAGACTTGGTGAGTCTTTACTGTAAAGATCTGAAAAGTTTTATTTTACCCCTTAAATAGAAGGTTTAGTTCCTACCACCACCCCTCAGTTCACATATGATTACCCTTAACTGACCTCTTCTAACTTATGTGTGACTCCTTAATTGACCTGTTCTAATTTCTTTCTGAATCACAATAGGCAGAGCTGTGGTGTCTTTTCAAGTTTTAATACTCAGTTAAAAGCAGAATACAACTAAAACAAAGTGTAAAGAAAACAAACCACAATATACAAAGTAGAAAAAGGCAATAAAGCAATGTAATATACAAAAAATAAAAAGGCAAACCAATATTTCAGTCACAGCAAACTGAAGCAGAGTCTGTGCGAGCCTTTCCAGTAAAGCTCTGAAATGTATTATTTTACCCCTGGAATTGAACGTTTAGTTCCTAGCTCCACCCGCTCAGTTTACCAATTATTAATCTTAAATGACCTCTTCTAACTTATGTATGACTCCTTAACTCACCTGTTGTAATTTCTGTCTGGCTCCCAAGATACAGAGCTGTTGTGTCTTTTCAAGTTTTAATACACAGTTAAAAGCAGAATACAACTAAAATACAGTGTAATAAAACAAATCACAGTATACAAGATAGAAAAAGGCAATAAAGTAATACAGAATACAATAAACAAAAAACAAATCAACCTTTCCCTCACAGCAAACAGCAGCTGAGTCTGGCTGAGCCTTTCCAGTAAATCTATGAAATGTTTTATTTTACCCCTTAAATAGAGGGTTTAGTTGCTAGCTTCACCCGCTCAGTTGAGAGATGATTACCCTTAACTCACTTTTAGTAACTTATGTGTGACTCCTAAATTGACTTGTTCTAAATTCTGACTCACAAGAGACAGAGATGTGGTGTTTTTTCAACTTTTAATGTGCAGTTAAAAGAAGACTATAACTAAAACACAGTGTATAGAAAACAAATCACAGTGTACAAAATAGAAAAAGGCAATAAAGCAATAAAAAATACAAAAATAAAAAGCATATCCACCTTTCCCTCACAGAAAACTGCAGTAGAGCATGGATGAGCCTTACCAGTAAAGCTCTGAAATGTTTTTTTTTACCCAGTAAATAGAAGCTTTAGTTCCTAGCTCCACCCCCTCATTTCACAGATGATTAACCTAAACAGACATCTTCAAGCTTATGTCTGAATCCTTAATTGACCTGTTCTAATTTCTGTCTGACTCAAAACAGACATAGCTGCATTGTCTTTTCAAGTTTAAATATGTGGTTAAAAGAAGAATACAACTAAAACACAATGTAAAGAAAAATCACAATATACAAGATAGAAGAAGGCAACAAAACAATACACAGTACAAATAAAAAGCAAACCAACATTTCCCTTACTGCTAACTACAGCCTAGTCTGGGTGAGTCTTTCCAGTAAAGCTCTGAAATGTTTTATTTTACCCTATAAATAGAATGTTTAATTCCTAGCTGCACTCCCTTAGTTCACAGATGATTAACCTTAACTGCCCTTTTTTAACTTATGTGTGACTCCTTAATTGACCTGTTCTAATTAATGTCTGACTCAAAAGAGGCAGATCTGTTTATGAATTTTCAAGTTTTAATATGCAGTTAAAAGCAGAATACAAATAAACACAGTGTAAAGAAATAAATCCCAGTATACAAAATAGAAAAAGGCAATAAAGCAATACAGAATATAACAAACAAAAAGCAAACCAACCTTTCCCTCACAGCAAACTGCAGGAGAGTCTGGGGTGACTTCCCAGTAAAGCTCTGAAATGTTTTATTTTACCTTTTAAATAGAAGGTTTAGCTGCTAGTTCCACCCCCTAAGTTCACATAGGATTACCCTTAACTGACATCTTTTAACTTATGTGTGACTGCTTAATTGACATGTTCTAATTTCTGTCTGGCACAAAAGAGACAGACCTGTGGTGTCTTTCAAGTTTTAATACACAGTTAAAAGCAGAATACAACTAAAACATAGTGTAAAGAAAACAAACCACAGTACTAAAGTAGAAAAAGGCAATAAAACAATGCAGAATGCAACAAATAAAAAGCAAACAAAATTCTCCCTCACAGCAAACTGTAGCAGAGCCTTGCTGAGTACTTCCAGTAAAGCTCTGAAATGTTTTATGTTACCACTTAAATAGAAGGTTTAGTTCCAAGTGCCAACCCTTCAGTTCACAGATGATAAACCTTAACTGACCTCTTATAAGTTATGTGTGACTCGTTAATTGATCCAATCTAATTTCTGTCTGACTCACAAGACACAGAGCTGTGGTGTCTTTTCAAGTTTTAATATGCAGTAAAAAGCAGAAAAAAAATAAAACAGTGTAAAGAGCACAAATCACAGTATACAAAAATAGAAAAAGGTAATAAAGCAATACAGAATACAACAAAGAAAAAGCAAACCAACCTTTCCCTCACAGCAAACTGCAGCACAGTCTGGGTGAGCCTTTCCAATAAAGCTCTGAAATGTTTCATTTTACCCCTTAAATAGAAGGTTTAGTTCCTAGCTCCACCCGCTCAGTTCCCAGATGATTAACCTTAATTGATGTCTTCTTACTTATGTGTGACTCTTTAATTGACCTGTTTTAATTTCTGTCTGACTCACAAGAGACAGAGCTGTGGTGACTTTTAAAATTTGTATTTGCAGTTAAAAGCAGACTACAATTAAAACACAGTGTAAAGAAAACAAACCACAGTATACAAAATAGAATAAGACAATAAAGCAATATAAAATACAACAAATAAAAAGCAAACCAATCTTCCCCTGTGAGCAATCTGCAACAGAGTTTGGGTGAGCCTTTCTATTAAAGCTTTGAAATATTTTATTTTACCCCTTAAATAGAAAGTTTAGTTCCTAGCTTCACCCCCTCAGTTCACAGTTGATTACCCTTAACTGACCTCTTCTAACTTATGTGTGACTCCTTAATTGACCTGTTCTAATTTCTGTCTGACTCACAAGAGACAGAGCTGTTGTATCTTTTCAAGTTTTTATATGCAGTTAAAAGCAGAATACAACTAAAACATAGTGTAAAGAAAACAAATCACAGTATACAAAGTAAAAAAGGCACTAAAGCAATACAGAATACTACAAATAAAAAGCAAACCAACTTTCCTTCTGAGCAATCTGCAACAGAGTTTGTGTGAGCCTTTCCAGTAATGCTCTGAGATGTTTTATTTTACCCACTAAATAGAAGGGTTAGTTCCTAGCTCCACCAACTTAGTTCACAGATGATTAACCTTAACTGACCTCTTCTTAATGTGTGACTCCTTAACTGACCTGATCTAATTTCTGTCTGACTCACAAAACACAGAGGTGTCATATCTTTTCAAGTTTTTATATGCAGTTAAAAGCAGAATACAACTAAAATGCAGTGTAAAGAAAACAAATCACAGTATACAAAATAGAACAATAAAGCAATATAAAATACAACAAATAAAAAGCAAACCAAACTTTCCTTCACAGGGAACTGCAGCATAGTCAGGGTTTTCATTTCCACTAAAGCTTTGTAATGTTTTATTTTACCCCTTAAATAGTGGGTTAAGTTCCAAGTTCCACTCCATTAGTTAACAGATGATAAACCTTAACTGACCTCTGTTAACTTATGTTTGACTCCTTCATTGACCTGTTCTAAATTCTGTGTGACTCAAAAGAGACGGAGCTGTGGTGTCTTTTCAAGTTTAAATATGCAGTTAAAAGCAGAATACAACTGAAACACAGTGTTAACAAAACAAATTCACAGTATACAAAATAGAAAAAGTCAATAAAGCAATATAAAATACAACAAATAAAAAACAAACCAACATTTCCCTCACAGCAAACTGCAGCAGAGTCTGGGTGAGCCTTTCCTGTAAAGTCCTGAAATGTTTCATTTTACCCCTTAAATAAACGGTTTAGTTCCTAACTCCACCCCCTCAGTTCACAAATGATTAACCTTAACTAACCTCTCCTTACTTATGTGTGACTCCTTAATTGACCTGTTGTAATACCTATCTGACTCACAAGAGACAGAGCTGTTATGTCTTTTCAACTTTAATATGCAGGTAAAAGCTAAATACAATTAAAACACAGTGCAAAGAAAACAAATCACAGTATGCAAAATAGAAAAAGTCAATAAAGCAATATAAAATACAACAAATAGAACGTAAACCAACCTTTCCCTCATGGAAAACTGCAGCATAGTCTGGGTGAGTCTTTCTAGTTATGTTGTGAAATGTTTCATTTTACCCTTTAAATAAAAGGTTTTATTTCTAGCTCCACCCTCTCAGTTCACAGATGATTAACCTTAACTGACCTGTCCTAACTTATGGGTGACTCCTTAATTGACCTGTTGCCTTTAATGTCTGACAAACAAGAGACAGAGCTGTAGTGTATTTTCAAGTTTTAATATGCAGTTAAAAGCAGAATACAACTAAACATGGTGTAAAGAAAACAAATCATGGTTTACAAAATAGAAAAAGGCAATAAAGCAATACAGTATACAACAAACAAAAAGCAAACCAACCTTTCCCTCAAAGCAATTTGCAGCAGAGTTTGGGTGAGCCTTTCCAGGAAAGCTCTGAAAAGTTCTATTTTACCCCTGGAATAGGAGGTTTAATTTCTAGCTCCACCCGCTCAGTTCACTGATGATTAACCTAAACTGACCTCTTCAAACTTATGTGTGACTCCTTAATTGATCTGTTCTATTTTCAGTGTGGCTCACAAGAGACAGAGCTGTTGTGTCTTTTCATGTTTTAATATGCAGTTAAAAGCAGAATGCAATAAAAACAAAGTGTAAAGAAAACAAATCACAGTATACAAGATAGAAAAATGCAATAAAGTAATACAGAATACAAATAATAAAAAGCAAATCAACATTTCCCTCACAGCAAACTACAGCATAGTCTGGATGAGTCTTTCCAGTAAAGCTCTGAAATGTTTTATTTTACTCCATTAAATAAAAGGTTTAGTTCCTAGCTGCACCCCCTCAGTTCACAGATGATTAACCAAACTGACCTTTCCTAACTTATGTTTGACTCTTTAATTGACCTGTTCTAATCAATGTATGACTCACAAAAGATAGAGCTGTGGTGAAGTTTCAAGTTTTAATATTCAGTTAAAAGCAGAATACAACTAAACACAGTGTAAAAAAAAAAACAAAGTATACAAAATAGAAAAAGGCAGCAAAGCAATACAGAATACAACAAAACAAAAAAGCAAACTAACTTTTCCCTCACAACAAACTGCTGCAAAGTCTGGGTGAGCCTTTCTAGTATAGCTCTGAAATGTTTTATTTTACCCCTTAAATAGAAGGTTTAATTCCTAGCTCCAAATCGCTCAGTTCAATGATAATTAACCATAACTACCTCTTCTAACTTATTGTGAATCCATAACTGACCTATTCTAATTTTTGTCTTACAACAGACAGAATTGTGGTGTCTTTTCATGTTTTAATATGCAGTTAAAAGTAGACTACAACTAAAACACAGTGTAAAGAAAACAAACCACAGTATACAAAATAGAAAAAGGCAATAAAGCAATATAACAAACAACAAATAATACACAAACCAACCTTTCCCTCACAGCAAACTGCAACAGAGTCTGGGGGTGTCTTTCCAGTAAAGCTCTGAAAGGTTTTATTTTACCCCTTAATTAGAAGGTTTAGTTCCTAGCTCCACATCCTCAGTTCACAGATGATTAACCTTAACTGACCTCTCCTAACGTTTGTATGACTCCTTAATTGACCTGTTCTAATTAATGTCTGAATCACAAGAGACAAAGCAGTGGTGTCTTTTTAAGTTTTAAAATACAGTTAAAAGCAGAATATAACTAAACACAGTGTAAAAAAAAACAAATCACACTATACAAAATATAAAAAGGCAATAAAGTAATAAAAAATACAACAAATAAAACACAAACCACGTTTCCCTCACACCAAACTGCAGCAGAGTATGGGTGAGCCTTACCAGTAAAGCTCTGAAATGTTTTATTTTACCCCTAAATAGAAGGTTTAGATCTTAGCGCCAACCCCTCAGTTCACAGATGATAAACCTTAACTGACCTCTTCTAAGTTATGAGTAACTCCTTAACTGACCTGATCTGATTTCTGTCTGACTCACAAGACACAGAGTTGTGGTGTCTTTTCAAGTTTTAATATGCAGTAAAAAGCAGATTACAACTAAAATACAATGTAAAGAAAACAAATCACAGTATACAAAATAGAAAAATGCATTAAAGCAATACAAAATACAGGAAATAAAAAGCAAACCAACTTTTCCCTCACAACAAACTGCAGCAGAGTCTGGGTGAGCCTTTTCACTAAAGCTTTAAATTGTTTTATTTTACCCTTTAAAAAGAAGGTTTAGTTCTAAGCTCCATCCATTCAGTTCCCAGATGATTAACGTTAACTGTACTCTTCAAACTTATGTGTGACTCCTTAACTGACCTGTTCTAATTTTTGTCTGACTCAAAAAAAGAGCTGTGGTGTCCTTTCAAGTTTTTATATGAAGTTAAAAGAAGAATACAACTAAAACACAATGTAATGAAAACAAATCACAGTATACAAAACAGAAAAGCAATAAAGCAATACATAGTACAACTAATAAAAAGCAAACCAACATTTCCCTCACAGCAAACTACAGCAGAGTCTGGGTGAGTCTTTCTAGTAAAGCTCTGAAATGTATTATTTTACCCCTGGAATTGAATGTTTAGTTCCTAGCTCCACCCCCTCAGTTCACCGATTATTAACCTTAAATGACCTCTTCTAACTTATGTATGACTCCTTAATTGACCTGTTGTAATTTCTGCCTGGCTCCCAAGAGACAGAGCTGTTGTGTCTTTTCAAGTTTTAATACACAGTTAAAAGCACAATACAACTAAAATACAGTGTAAAGAAGCAAATCACAGTATACAAGATAGAAAAAGGCAGTATAGCAATACAGAATGCAATAAACAAAAAACAAATCAACCTTTCCCTCACAGCAAACTGCAGCTGGGTCTGGCTGAGCCTTTCCAGTAAATCTATGAAATGTTTTATTTTACCCCTTAAATAGAGGGTTTAGTTACTAGCTTCACCCGCTCAGTTGACAGATGATTAACCTTAACTCACCTTTACTAACGTATGTGTGACTCCTAAATTGACTTGTTCTAAATTCTGTCTGACTCACAAGAGACAGAGATGTGTTTTTTCAACTTTTAATGTGCAGTTAAAAGAAGAATATAACTAAAACACAGTGTATAGAAAACAAATCACAGTGTACAAAATAGAAAAAGGCAATAAAGCAATAAAAAATACAAAAATAAAAAGCATACCCACCTTTCCCTCACAGCAAACTGCAGTAGAGCATGGATGAGCCTTACCAGTAAAGCTCTGAAATGTTTTATTTTACCCAGTAAATAGAAGCTTTAGTTCCTAGCTCCACCCCCTCATTTCACAGATGATTAACCTAAACTGACTTCTTCAAGCTTATGTCTGACTCCTTAATTGACCTGTTCTAATTTCTGTCTGACTCAAAACAGACAGAGCTGTGGTGTCTTTACAAGTTTTAATAAGCAGTTAAAAGAAGAATACAACTAAAACATAATGTAAAGAAAAATCACAGTATGCAAGATAGAAAAAGGCAATAAAGCAATACACAGTACAAATAAAAAGCAAATCAACATTTCCCTTAGAGCTAACTACAGCCTAGTTTGGGTGAGTCTTTCCAGTAAAGCTCTGAAATGTTTTATTTTGCCCTTTAAATAGAAGCTTTAATTCAAAGCTGCACCCCCTCAGTTCACAGATGATTAACCTTAAATGATCTTTTTTAACTTATGTGTGACTCCTTAATTGACTTGTTCTAATTAATGTCTGACTTACAAGAGGCAGATCTATTTATAAATTTTCATGTTTTAGTATGCAGTTAAAAGCAGAATACAAATAAACATAGTATAAAGAAATAAATCACAGTATACAAAATAGAAAAAGGCAGTAAAGCAATACAGAATATAAAAAATAAAAAAAACAAACCAACCTTTCCCTCACAGCAAACTGCAGGAGAATCTGGGAGTGACTTCCCAGTAAAGCTCTGAAATGTTTTATTTTACGTCTTAACTAGAAGGTTTAGCTGCTAGCTCCACCCCTAAGTTCACATAGGATTACCCTTAACTATCATCTTCTAACTTAAGTGTGACTGCTTAATTGACCTGTTCTAATTTCTGTCTGACACACAAGAGACACAGCTTTGGTTTCTTTCAAGTTTTAATATGCAGTTAAAAGCAGAATACAACTAAAACACAGTGTAAAGAAAACAAATCACAGTACTAAAGTAGAAAAAGGCAATAAAGCAATGCAGAATACAACAAATAAAAAGCAAACAAAATTCTCCCTCACAGCAACCTGTAGCAGAGCCTTGCTGAGTACTTCCAGTAAAGCTCTGACATGTTTTATGTTACCCCTTAAATAGAAGGTTAAGTTCCAAGTTCCAACCCTTCAGTTCACAGATGATAAACCTTAACTGACCTCTTATAAGTTATATGTGACTCCTTAATTGATCCAATCTAATTTCTGTCTGACTCACAAGACACAGAGCTGTGGTGTCTTTTCAAGTTTTAATATGCAGTAAAAAGCAGAATACAAATAAAACAGTGCAAAGAGCACAAATCACAGTATACAAAAATAGAAAAAAGTAATACAGAATACAGCAAAGAAAAAGCAAACCAACCTTTCCTCTCACAGCAAACTGCAGCACAGCCTGGGTGAGCATTTCCAGTAAAGCTCTGAAATGTTTCATTTTACCCCTTAAATAGAAGGTTTATTTCCTAGCTCCACCCGCTCAGTTCCCAGATGATTAACCTTAACTGACATCTACTTACTTATGTGTGATTCTTTAATTGACCTGTTCTAATTTCTGTCTGACTCACAAGGGACAGAGCTGTGGTGACTTTTTAAATTTTTATTTGCAGTTAAAAGCAGACTACAATTAAAACACAGTGTAAAGAAAACAAACCACAGTATATAAAATAGAATAAGGCAATAAAGCAATATAAAATACAACAAATAAAAAGCAAACCAAACTTTTACTCAAAGCAAACTGCAGCAGAGTCTGGGTAAGCCTCACTCGTAAAGCTCTGAAATGTTTTATTTTACTCCTTAAACAGAGGTTTACATCCTTGCACTCCCCCTCAGTTCACAGATGATAAATCTTAACTGACCTCTTCTAACTTATATGTGACTCCTTAATTGGCCCGTTCTAATTTCTGTATTACTGACAAGAGACAAAGCTGTGGTGTCTTTTCATGTTTTAAAATGCAGTTAAAAGCAGAATACAATTAAAACACAGTGTAAAGAAAACAAATCACAGTATACAAAATAGAAAAATGCAATAAAGAAATACAGAATACAACAAATAAAAAGAAAATCCTTTCCATCACAGCAAACTGCAGCAGAGTTTGGGTGTGCCTTTCCAATAAAGCTCTGAAATGTTTAATTTTACCCTTTAAATAGGAGTTTTAGTTCCTAGCTCTACCCCCTCAGTTCGCAGCTGATAACTCTTAACTGACCTCTTCTAACTTATATGTGACTCTTTAATTCACCTGTTCTAATTTCTGTCTGACTCACAAGAGACAGAGCTGTCGTATCTTTTCAAGTTTTTATATGCAGTTAAAAGCAGAATACAACTAAAACACAGTGTAAAGAAAACAAATCACAGTATACAAAGTAAAAAAGGCACTAAAGCAATACAGAACACAACAAATAAAAAGCAAACCAACCTTTCTCTGTGAGCAATCTGCAATAGAGTTTGGGTGAGCCTTTCTATTAAAGCTTTGAAATATTTTATTTTACCCCTTAAATAGTGGGTTAAGTTCCTAGTTCCACTGCATTAGTTAACAGATGATAAACCTTAACTGACCTCTGCTAACTTATGTTTGACTCCTTCATTGACCTGTTCTAATTTCTGTGTGACTCAAAAGAGATGGAGCTGTGGTGTCTTTTCAAGTTTAAATATGCAGTTAAAAGCAGAATACAACTGAAACACAGTGTAAACAAAACAAATTCACAGTAAACAAAACAGAAAAGGTCAATAAAACAATATAAAATACAACAAATAAAAAGCAAACCAACATTTCCCTTACAGCAAACTGCAGCAGAGTCTGGGTGAGCCTTTCCAGTAAAGTCATGGAATGTTTTATTTTACCCCTTAAATAAAAGGTTTAGTTCCTAACTCCAACCCCTCAGTTCACAAATGATTAACCTTAACTAACCTCTCCTTACTTATGTGTGACTCCTTAATTGACCTGTTGTAATACTTATCTGGCTCAGAAGAGACAGAGCTGTTGTGTCTTTTCATGTTTTAATATGCAGTTAAAAGCAGAATCCAATGAAAATACAGTGTAAAGAAAATAAATCGCAGTATACAAGATTGAAAAATGCAATAAAGCAATACAGAATACAACAAATAAAAAGCAAATCAACATTTCCCTCACAGCAAACTACAGCCTAGTCTGGGTGAGTCTTTCCAGTAAAGCTCTGAAATGTTTTATTTTACCACATTAAATAAAAGGTTTAGTTCCTAGCTGCATCCCCTCAGTTCACAGATGATTAACCAAACTGACCTATCCTAACTTATGTTTGACTCTTTAATTGACCTGTTCTAATTAATGTCTGACTCACAAAAGACAGAGCTGTGGTGAATTTTCAGGTTTTAATATTCAGTTAAAAGCAGAATACAACTAAACACAGTGTAAAGAAAAAAAGTTCAGTATACAAAATAGAAAAAGGCAACAAAGCAATACAGTATACAACAAAACAAAAAAGCAAACTAACTTGTCCCTCACAGCAAACTGCTGCAGAGTCTGGGTGAGCTTTTCCAGAAAATCTCCGAAATGTTTTATTTTACTCCTTAAATTGATGGTTTAGTTCCTAGCTCCACATCCCTCAGTTCAATGATAATTAACCTTAACTGAC
The DNA here is from genome assembly GCF_019279795.1 of Protopterus annectens. NCBI lineage: Eukaryota > Metazoa > Chordata > Ceratodontiformes > Protopteridae > Protopterus > Protopterus annectens. The sequence continues at coordinate 1,986,295,211 of NC_056735.1, forward strand.
CTCTTCTAACTTATATGTGACTCCATAATTGACCTGTTGTAATTTTTGTCTTACTCGCAAGAGACAGAGCTGTGGTGCCTTTTCATGTTTTATTATGCAGTTAAAAGCAGACTACAACTAAAACACAGTATAAAGAAAACAAACCACAGTATACAAAATAGAAAAAGGCAATAAAGCAATATAACAAACAACAAATAATACACAAATCAACCTTTCCCTCACAGCAAACTGCAACATAGTCTGGGGGAGTCTTTCCAGTAAAGCTCTGAAAGGTTTTATTTTACCCCTTAATTAGATGGTTTAGTTCCTAGCTCCACCTCCTCAGTTCACAGATGATTAACCCTAACTGACCTCTCCTTACTTATGTGTGACTTCTTAATTGACCTATTCCAATTAATGTCTGACTCACTAGAGACAAAGTGGTGGTGTCTTTTTATGTTTTAAAACACAGTTAAAAGCAGAATATAACTAAACACAGTGTAAAGAAAACAAATCACACTATACAAAATAGAAAAATGGAATAAAGTAATAAAAAATACAACAAATAAAAAGCAAACCAATGTTTCCCTCACACCAAACTGCAGCATAGTATGGGTGAGCCTTACCAGTAAAGCTCTGAAATGTTTTATTTTACCCCGTAAATAGAAGCTTTAATTCCTAGCTCCACCCACTCATTTCACACATGATTAACCTAAACTAACATCTTCAAACTTATGTCTGACTCCTTAATTGACCTGTTCTAATTTCTGTCTGACTCAAAATAGACAGAGCTGTGGTGTCTTTTCATGTTTTAATATGCAGTTAAAAGAAGAATACAACTAAAACACAATGTAAAGAAAAATCACAGTATACAAAATAGAAAAAGCAATAAAGCAATACAGAGTATAAATAAAAAACAAACCAACATTTCCCTCACAGAAAACTAGAGACTAGTCTGGGTGAGTCTTTCCAGTAAAGATCTGAAACATTTTATTTTACCCTTTTAAAAAGAAGGTTTAATTCCTAGCGGCACCCACTCAATCCACAGATGATTCACCTTAACTTATGTGTAACTCCTTAATTGACATGTTCTAATTAATGTCTGACTCACAAGAGACAGAGCTGTTTATGCATTTTCAAGTTTTATTATGCAGTTAAAAGCAGAATACATATAAACACAGTGTAAATAAAAAAAATAACAGTATACAATCCAGAAAAAGGCAAACAGCAATACAGAATATAACAAACAAAAATCAAACCAACCTTTCTCTCACAGCAAACTGCAGCAGGGTCTGGGGGTGACTTCCCAGTAAAGCTCTTAAATGTTTTATTTTAGCCCTTAAATAGAAGGTTTAGTTCCAAGCTCCAACCCCTCAGTTCACAGATGATAAACCATAAATGACCTCTTTTAAGTTATGTGTGATTTCTTAATTGACCTGTTCTAATTTCTGTCTGACTCATAGGAGACAGAGCTGTGATGTCTTTTCAAGTTGTAATGTACAGTAAATAGCAGAATACAAATAAAACACAGTGTAAAGAACACAAATCACAGTATACAAATTAGAAAAGGCAATAAAGCAATAAAGAATATAGCAAAGAAAAAGCAAACCAACCTTTCCCTCACAGCAAACTGCAGCAGAGACTGAGTGAGCCTTTCCATTAAGGCACTGAAATGTTTTATTTTACCCCTTAAATAGAAGGTTTAGTTCTTAGCTCCACCTGCTAAGTTCCCAGATGATTAATCTTATCTGATCTCTTTCTACTTATGTGTGACTCTTTAATTGGACAAACCAAAAATAAGCACGCCAAACTTACACGACTTCTTCCACCGGTGTTGGAATCACCAAAGAATCACAAAAGTATTTGAGTGAACACTGACACTTTATTCCACAAGAAGTTAAAGCGCTTTTCGTCAACCAAGTAGGATGACTTCCTCAGAACAAGTTAAAACATGTATACAATCCCCTTAAATAGTCGTTTGTCTTCTATTAATAAAAACAGTCGTCATTAATTAACACTTAAAGGTATATTTTCCACATACTAGGGAGTAATGTCACCCTATACTAAGTTTACTCAAACATACATATAGTATCAAGTGTATAGTAACAGCTATATAGTATGTCACCTAGTATAGCATAGGTTGACCAAAAAAATTATTAAAATATACATAAACTAGTAAATAAAAAATATAAACAAGAAAATATGTATAAAAATATATACATATATATAAAAATAACAAAATAATATAAGTAAAAATAAAAAAAACATGTAAATGTGTAAATGTGTATATACAACACAATAATAAGTTGTTGAAACATAACTTAAACTACCACATACCAAATTTGGACTTTATACAGAAAAAATAAACAAAAAGTTGTACATAAAAATGATACTGTAATGTTAATAAGCGCAACTTCAATACTAAAAGTACTAGAAATACTTTTAACTCAGAGGTTGCCCCTAACGTCTTAAGCTTCTAAGTTTAAGCAAACAGCTAATTGAACATAGGTCATTCAGACCTGGAAAAGAATAAGAGTTCAATTTTATTTGCCATTTCAGTTCTTTTTCCTCAAGAAGCAAAGGTAATGGGGCCCCCTGCTGGTTTTCAAAAACTTGATCAATAATAACAAATTTAAAACAATGGTCTGTATACACAGAAATATGCTTAGCTAACGCGTTCTCCTGCTTGTTCTTGTTGATAGCGTAAAGGTGCTCGTATATATGGTCCTGGAGTCTACGATCGGTCTTACCTACGTAGAATCCAGGACAGTGTTGGCAAAGTGCCAAGTAAACAACCCTATGGGAGTTACAATTTGTCCTATGTTTTATCTTGTATGTTCTTCCATTTATAGTAAACTTATTAGTCTCAAGAATACTACTACATCTACTACAACTCTGACATTTAAAAGTGCCAGGTATTTTTACAAAGTGACTTGAGTGTCTTTCAAGTAAATTTTTCAAGTTACTTCCTCTTCTAAATGTAATTTCCGGCCTAATACCAACTTTATTGTAAAGACATGGGTTAGTTTTAAAAATATCCCAGTTCTTTTTAATAATGTCCACTACTTCGTAACTGTTAACGTTATAAGTTAGAATGAGTCTAGGGTGGTTATCGTTTTCGATGGGGTGTTGCACTATACCATCATTGGACCTATTGGTAATAACTGTAGTTACACTCCCCGAGTCCATTTCTGCATTGTTCCCTACTAGCTCAAAATTCCCACTTAACAAGGGTTTGAAAACTCCCATTTGTCTCTTACGTGAAACTTCACCTATTAGGTCTTCCAAGAGGGAGGGGGGGTATCCCCTTAGTGTGAACATAGTTCTCAAAAGTTCACATTCAACCCTAAAATCAGGGTCAAGGCTTACAATACGTGACATTACTCCCTAGTATGTGGAAAATATACCTTTAAGTGTTAATTAATGACGACTGTTTTTATTAATAGAAGACAAACAACTATTTAAGGGGATTGTATACATGTTTTAACTTGTTCTGAGGAAGTCATCCTACTTGGTTGACGAAAAGTGCTTTAACTTCTTGTGGAATAAAGTGTCAGTGTTTACTCAAATACTTTTGTGATTCTTTGGTGATTCCAACACCGGTGGAAGAAGTCGTGTACGTTTGGCGTGCTTATTTTTGGTTTGTCGAAGTATATGTGCAAGTTTGGTTTGCTTTGACTCTTTAATTGACCTGTTCTAATTTCTGTCTGACTCACAAGAGACAGAACTGTGGTTTCTTCTTAAGTTTTAACATGCAGTTAAAGGCAGACTACAACTAAAACACAGTGTAAAGTAAACAAACCACAGCATACAAAACAAAAAAGGCAATAAAGCAATACGGAATACAACAAATATAAAGGAAACAAGCATTTCCCTCTCAGCAAACTGAAACAGAGACAGGGTGAACCTTTCCAGTAAAGCTCTGAAATGTTTTATTTTACCCCTTAAATAGAAGGTTTAGTTCCTTGTTCCACCTCCTCAGTTCACAGATTATAAACCTTAACTGACCTCTTCTAACTTATGTGCGACTCCTTAATTGATCTTTTCTAATTTCTCTCTAACTCACAAGAGACAGAGCTGTGGTTTCCTTTCTACTTTTAATATGCAGTGTAAAGAAGATTACAACTAAAACACACTGTATAGAAAACAAATCACAGTATACAAAATAAAAAAGAAATAAAGCAATATAAAATACAACAAATAAAAAGCAAATCAACCTTTCCCTCACAGCAAACAGCAGCAGAGTATGGGCGAGCCTTTCCAGTTAAGCTCTGAAATGTTTAATTTTATCCCTTAAATAGCAGGTTTAGTTCTTAGCTTCACTTGCTTAGTTCACAGATAATTAACCTTAACTTACCTCTTCTTACTTATGCGTAACTCCTTAATTGACCTGTTCTAATTTCTGTCTGACTCCAAAGAGACAGAGCTGTGGTGTCTTTTTAAGTTTTAAGATGCAGTTAAAAGCAGACTACAACTCAAACACAGTGTAAAGAAAACAAATCACAGTATACAAACAAGAAAAATGCAATAAAGCAATATAAAATGCAAGAAATAAAAATCAACCAAACTTTCCCTCACAGAAAACTGCATCAGGGAATGGCTGTGCCTTTCCAGTACAACACTGAAATGTTTTTTTTTACCCCTTAAATAGAAGGTTTAGTTCCTAGCTCCAACTGCTCAGTTCACAGATGATTGTCCTTAACTGACCTTGTCTTACTTTTGTGTGACTCCTTAATTGATCTGTTCTAATTTCTGTCTGACTAACAAGTGACAGAGCTATGGTGTCTTTTCTAGTTTTAATATGCAGTGTTAAGAAGACTACAACTAAAACACACTGTAAAGAAAGAAAAATCACAGTATACAAAATAGAAAAAGGCAATAAAGCAATCATACCTCTCAACCTGTTAGCACAAGAAATCTGGACAAAGCCTAAAATTATGGGGGGGGGGGCAAAGGCCCCAAAATAGGGACAGCTTTTAAATATTGCTCTTATAAAGTTGTTAGAATGACAGTTTTTTTATACATGCATTTTTCATATTATTTGAAGTCTGTAACTCAAATGAATGTCATTATTTAATGACTTCAATCCTCAGTGATTTGCCAGATAAACACAAATTTTATGAGGGACAGACCAAAAATATGAGGCAAAAATCTGGACATTCAGCAAAAATCTGTACAGTTGAGAGATATGAAAGCAATAGAAAATATAACAAACAAAAATCAAACCAACCTTTCCACCACAGCAAACAGCAGAGTCTGGGTGAGCCTTTCCAGTAAAGCTCTGAAATGCTTTATTTTCACCTTAAATAGCAGGTTTAATTTCTAGCTCCACCCACTTAGTTTACAGATGATTAACCTTAACAGACCTCTTCTTACTTATGTGTGACTCCTTAATTGACCTGTTCCAATTTCTGTCTAACTCACAGGAGATGGATATGTGGTTTCATTTCTAGTTTTAATATGCAGTGTAAAAAAGATTACAACTAAAACACACTGCAAAGAAAACAAATCACAGTATACAAAATAAAAAAGGCAATAAAGCAATATAAAATACCACAGATAAAAAGTAAACCAACTTTTCCTTCACAGCAAACTGCAGCAGAGTCTGGGAGTGACTTCCCAGTAAAGCTCTGAAATGTTTTATTTTATTCCTTAAACAGAAGGTTTAATTCCTTGCACTTCCACCTAGTTCACAGATAATAAATCTTAACTGACCTCTTCTAACTTATGTGTGACTCCTTAATTGACCTGTTCTAATTTCTGTATGACTCGCAAGAGACAGAGCTGTGGTGTTCTTCAAGTTTTAATACACAGTTAAAAGCAGAATACAATTAAAACACAGTGTAGAGAAAACACATCACGGTACTAAAGTAGAAAAAAGCAATAAAGCAATACAGAATACAACAAATAAAAAGCAAACAAAACTCTCACTCACAGCAAACTGCAACAGTGATGCTCTGAAATGTTTTATTTTACCCCTTAAATAGAAGGTTTTATCCCTAGTTCCACCTGCTCAGTTCCCAGATGATTAACCTTAACTGATCTCTTCTTACTTATGTGTGAATCTTCAATTGACCTTATCTAATTTTTGTCTGAATCACAAGAGACAGAGCTGTGGTGACTTTTTAAGTTTTAATATGCAGTTGAAAACAGACTACAACTAAAACACAGTGTAAAGAAAACAAATCACAGTATACAAAATTGAAAAAGGCAATAAAGTAATATAAAATACAACAAATAAAAAGCAAACCAAACTTTTGCTCAGAGCAAATTGCAGCAGAGTCTGGGTTAGCCTTTCCAGTAAAGCTCTGGAATGTTTTATTTTACTCCTTGAACAGAAGGTTTAGTTCCTTGCACTACTGCCTCAGTTCACAGATGATAAATCTTAACTGACCTCTTCTAAATTATGTGTGACTCCTTAATTGACCTGTTCAAATTTTTGTATGTTAACACGAGACAGAGCTGTGGTGTCTATTCATGTTTTAATATGCAGTTAAAAGCAGAATACAACCAAAACACAGTGTAAAGAAAACAAATCACAGTATACAAAATAGAAAAATGCAATAAAGCAATACAGAATACAACAAATAAAAAGAAAACCAACCTTTCCGTCAGAGCAAACTGCAGCAGAGTCTGGGTGAGCCTTTCCAGTAAAGCTCTGAAATGTTTAACTTTACCCGTTGAATAGAAGGTTTAGTTCCTAGCTCCACACCCTCAGATCACTGATGTTCAACCTTAAATTACCTTTTCTAACTTATGTGTGACTCCTTAATTGACCTGTTCTAATTTCTGTCTGGCTCACAAGAGACAGAGCTGGTGTGTCTTTTCAAGTTTTAATATGCAGTTAAAAGCAGAACACAACTAAAATACAGTGTAAAGATAACAAATCACAGTATGCAAGATAGAAAAAAGCAATAAAGCAATACAGAATACAACAAATAAAAAGCAAATCAACCTTTCCCTCACAGCAAACTGCATCTGAGTCTGGCCGAGACTTTCCAGTAAAGTTCTGAAATGTTTTAATTTCCCTCTTAAATAGAAGGTTTAGTTCCTAGCTTCACCCTCTCAATTGACATATAATTAACCTTAACTGACCTTTATTAACTTATGTGTGACTCCTTAATTGACCTGTTCTAATTCCTGTCTGACTCGCAAGAGACAGAGCTGTTTTGTCTTTTCAAGTTTAATATGCAGTTAAAAGCAGAATACAACTAAAACACAGTGTAAAGAAAACAAATCACACTATACAAAATAGAAAACAGCAATAAAGCAATAAAAAGCAAAACAACGTTTCTATCACAGGAAATTGCAGCAGAGTCTGGGTGAGCCTTTCCAGTAAACTCTGAAATGTTTTATTTTTACCTCTTAAATAGAAGTTTCTGTTCCTAGCTCCACTCTTTCAGTTCACAGTTGATTAGCCTTAACTGATCTCTTCTAAATTAGGTGTGACTCCTTAATTGACCTGTTCTAATTTCTGTCTGACTCACAAGAGACAGAACTGTGATGTCTTTTCAAGTTTTAATATGCAGTTAAAAGCAGAATAAAACTAAAACACAGTGTAAAGAAAACAAATCACAGTATACAAAGTAAAAAAGGCACTAAAGGAAAACAGAATACAAGAAATAAAAAGCAAATCAACCTTTCTCAAAGAGCAATCAGCAGCAGAGTCTGGGTGAGTCTTTCCAGTAAAGCTCTGAAATGTTTTATTTTACCGACTAAATAAAAGGGTTAATTCTTAGCTCCACCTGCTTAGTTCACAGATTATTAACCTTAACCAACCTCTTCTTAATGTGTGACTCCTTAATTGACCTGATCTAATTTCTTTCTGACTCATATAAGAGAGAGCTGTGGTGTCTTTTCAAGTTTTAACATACAGTAAAAAGCAGGCTACATATAAAGCGCAGTGTAAAGAAAGAAAATCACAGTATACAAAAAGGAAAAAGGCAATAAAGCAAAAAAAAAAATGCAGCAAGTAAAGAGAAAAACAAACTTTCCCTCACAAGAAACTTCAGCATAGTCAAGGTGTGCCCTTCCAGTAAAGCTTTGAAATGTTTTTTACCTCTTAAATAGTGGGTTTAGTTCCTAGCTCCACTGCATCAGTTAACAGATGATAATACTTAGCTGACCTCCGCTAACTTATGTTTGAATCCTTAATTGACCTGTTCTAATTTCTGTCTAACTCAAAAGAGAATGAGCTGTTGTGTCATTTCAAGTTTAAGTATGCAGATAAAAGCAGAATACAACTGAAACACAGTGTAAAGAAAATAATTCACAGCATACAAAATAGAAAAAAGGCAATACAGCAATACAGAATACAACAAATAAAAGACAAATCAAGCTTTCCCTCGCAGCAAACTGAGCCAATTCTGGGTGAACCTTTCCAGTAAAGCGTTGAAATGTTTTTTTACCCTTTAGACAGAAGGTTTAGTTCCTAGCTCCACCCCATTATTTCACAAATGATAAACCTAAACTGATCTATTCTAACTTATGTGTGACACCTTAATTGACCTGTTTTCATTTCTGTGTGACTCACAAGAGACAGAGCTGTGGTGTATTTTCATGTTTTACTATGCAGTTAAAAGCAGTATATGACTAATACACAGTGTAAAGAGAACAAATCACATTATACAAAATAGAAAAAGGCAATAAAGCAATATAAAATGAAACAAATGAAAAGCAAACCAGCATTTCCCTCACAGCAAACTGAAGAAAAGTCTGGGTGAGCCTTTCCAGTAAAGCCCTGAAATGTTTTATTTTACCCCTTAAATAAAATGTTTAGTCCCTAGCTCCACCCCCTTAGTTCACAGATGATTAACCTTAACTGATCTCTCCTAACTTATGTGTGACTCCTTAATTGACCTGTTGTAATTAATGTCTGACTCACAAGAGACAGAGCTGTAGTGTATTTTCAAGTTTTAATATGCAGTTAAAAGCAGAATACAAAACCAACAGAAACACTCCTGGGGTAAGGTACCTACAAATCAAAAGAAAATGTCTAGTAAAAAAAAAAAGTAAATACTCCATGACTATTGAAGCCAACCAGTCCACTGAACAGGTATAACGATAAAACTTTTATTCAGTAAGTGCTTTCACATCTCCACGGATGCTTCCTCAGACTTCAACTATTAAAACAACTCAAAGTAACTATTTAAGTATCAATTTCATTAAGCTGGAAGCCAATGAATCTCTGTACATAGAAACACATGACAAAACTGTCAAAAGATCAAAGCTTAACACATTCAGTTGTTATACAAACAACCTAAAAGCATCAATAAAGCATGTGGAAGGCTCTTAATAGGTAACACAAAACATATAAAAAAATATATATGTTGTTTGTGAACACTATTATAAAACATTTAATATAACCTGTAATTTATTAAAGTTAAAAAATATAAATATATGCATCTACAACATATGCTTAATTATCTAAAAAAGTGAACAAAAATTATGAAAATTAACATCAAAACTTAATTAATTTAAAAACAAGGAAGTAACCCCTAAAGCAAGGCAAAAAGGACTGATGTCAACGTACTAGTGGACGGTCAAGTAGAATGGGTTTCAAGGAAACTCTGTCATTGAGGCCATGTCCTTTATCTGCCTGTAACTTAATGATCCACCTGCCTTCTTCCTTCTCTGTATAATTACTAACATTCCCCAGTCTCTTCGTAACATGTATAAGTTCCAAAACCAAGAACTTAAAGGTGTGTGTTGTATCATGTAACAGGACATGTTTGACTAATGCATTAACCTCATTTTCTTTATTAATGGCATATAAATGCTCCCTTATTCTCTCCCTAAGTGTTCTATTCGTCTTGCCAATGTAAAAACTACTACATTTGAGGCAAATAGCTAAATATACCACATTATGTGTCTTGCAATCAGCGTAATGATTGAACTCATATCTAATGTATGTGTCTGGATGTTCAAAGTAGTTTTTGTTTAACACAACACCACATTGACTGCAGTTATGGCAAGAAAAAGTACCTATTCTAGAAGAGAATAAAGTTGTGGGACCACTCTTCTCATAGCATAACATGCTCTTCAATGATCTGGTATTTTTATAGCAAAAGCTGGGGTGGGGGCCTGCTAGTGCCTTGATTTTATCATCTAGCTGAAAAATACTCCAATTCCTCTTAATAACCTCTGTTATGCTCTTATTGTTATTAGTGTATGGAATCACTACTCTTTTTCCTTGTTGAATCTTCTTATTCTGTATTGTCTGTGGGCCACTACTCCTAATATATGGTTTACCTGTCTCATCTCGTTTCACCTCTTGTAAAGCTGTGAGATCTTTCTCATGATAGCCTCTCTCTATCAAGTCTTTCTGCATATTCTCCATATTCTTTAAACACTGCATCATCACTTGTCAGGTGGATGCAACGCATAGCTTGGTTTTTAACAATATTTCTATGTATATGTGTGGGGTGCATGCTGTCATGATGAAGAAGAGCATTCCTCCTACATGGTTTCCTGTATATCTCTGTGTTAATCAAACCTTCTACTTTCATGAGTAACACATCTAGAAACTCTATTTTATCTCACGAGGGAGTGTTTTTTCTTGGCCGAGGGAATCCACCCGGCCGAGAGATGTTGCTACACCTGATATTCCACATACTCGGAGAGCCTCAACTCTTTGGCTCCTACCATTTCCAGCAGTTCAAACTCATTTCTGCCTGAGAGAGTTGTTGTTCACTGACAAGAAGAGGAACGCGCATTAACAGATACTGATAACAATGTTGGGACACCACCAGCAAGTTCCGAACCAGTTGTGCGAAAAAAGGTTTTCTTTCATCCGCCTGACACTTCGGATCAATCTAATAATGACAATTTGAGCCTCCCTTTTCCATTACTGTTCCATGTGCCCAAACAACGGACTTGGAGCCCACAATACAAGGGCAAGAAATGCAAAACGTCAAGCGAACAAATAGAGTTTCAGAGGAAGACACTGAAACCAACACACAAACCTTGGTAATAAATTTATCTCAATATGAGTTAACCTCCACAGAAGTGTCTGTTCTTAATAAGGACTTGTCATTCATTCCCTGACAGGGCGTGGATGTTAGTGATTTGATTGTAAATTTGAAATGTTTTATAAGGAATTTGGCTTTAAATTAACATTTTAATAATGACAAGGTTAGAGAAACTGGTGTATGTGACTTTAGGAAACCTTCTGCATTCATACCTAATTTACATCCGCTTATAGATAGCTTTGAAAAAGTTTGCATGAATGACTTTTTTAAGTTGTTTTCAAAAGGTGAAGAGAGGTTGAAACCAGAATTTCATAATTTGAGTCAAGAGGAAAGATCAGCATTAAGAGACTTACAGCATAATGACACCATTATTATACGACCAGCTGATAAGGGGGGAGCGACAGTATTACTAGACAGTAGTTATCATAAACACGCTATGGACACAATGTTACTTGATATAAATACTTACAAGAGCCTACATATCTCAGAGCTGAATACGGTTATAAAGGATGTTCATGCAGAACTTTATGAGATGTTAATGTGTGGTATAATAAGTAATGACCTCTACAAAAACTTTTTGATAGAAAAACCATTGGTTCCAACTTTTAAGGGCCTCCCTAAAATACATAAGACTTTAGATAACCCACCCCTTAGACCTATAGTCTCAGGTAAAGGATGGCTGACTAAAAGTATTTCGATTTATCTGGAAAAACAACTGAGACCTGTAGTAGACTCCACTATTTCAATACTAAGAGATACACAACAATTTTTAGAAACCTTGGCAACACGTAGTTTGAATAATGTTCTGGTAGATTCTGATTATATGGTTACATTAGATGTCAAATCCTTGTTCACGAGTATACTCAACAATATTGGAGTTGATTTTTTGAGATTATATTTGCTACACAAGGGTCTAACTAACAACCATGTTATAAGAATCACCATGTTGATGGATTTGGTATTGAATAATAATGTTTTTGTTTATGATGGAAGTTACTATTTACAAACTACAGGGGTGGCGATGGGCACTTCATGTGCCAACTCATATGACAATTTGGTGATGGCATACTGGTAGTCCACCTATGGACTGGAACATGAGTTATACTCAAAATACATAAAATACTACAAAAGATTTGTAGATGATCTTTTTCTGATCTGGGGGGGTGACTCGGATATTTTAGATTAATTCATCTCTTACATCAATGACACAACTACATTCTTGACACTGACATGTGAGAGATCTCAATATAAAATAGAGTTTCTAGATGTGTTACTCAAGAAAGAAGAAGGTTTGATTAACACAGAGATATACAGGAAACCATGTAGGAGGAATGCTCTTCTTCATCGTGACAGCATGACAAAAAAGAAAAATAAACAACTTTTATTTGTTTCACCGACCTCGCCTGTTTAAGCATAGGGCAGCAGCGTGCAAACGGGACTGAGGGGGGAATTAATAAAATAAACCTAAAATAAGCAGTCTAACTAAAATCAGTATTCTGCCATGCAAGTCAATGGCAAGCAGAAGACAACCTAGCCAGTGAGTAATGGTTGCTAAGGGGGGAGGCTGAGTGTGGGACATGTATCTGTGCATTAGCATGCAGTCCTACGCAAATGAGGGAAAGATTAGCGTATCCCAGATTTTCCCAGGGTGAGAGGCAGGTCCCAAGAGTGTAAGAGTATAAGCAGCTGGGTGCAAGACCAGGATATAGGTGACATCATGAGGGGTGTCAGGCATACTGTATGTGGATTGGAGCCCTGTGGGCCAGGATTTCCCCTAGCTTAGCACAGCTAAGCTAGGGGTGTGTCTAAACCTGCTTAGCACTCTTTACAAAGTGTAAGCGGGTGTGCACACCACGCACCGGGTTTTACAGGAAGAAAAAATAAGTTAAACTAGGAAATAGCAGCTCTGTGCACATATGAGCACTCCATTTGCGTAACGTGCACATAGGCTTAAACAGGGAGGCAATGGGAAGGGAAAACAGCAGTAGGAAGGTAATCAAGGGGAACTAGCTTAGCTGAAAGGTGAAATGTATCAGAATCAGCCAATTACACAGGCAGCAGACCAGCCCAGCCCAGCCCACCATTATAAACTATGCAAACATCTTTACCCCTTGGTTTTTCGAAAAACTGCACCACCGGTGTATACAGATGGGGAAATTTAAAAAAACGAAAGCAAGAGAAAAAATGTTAGGGGCTGCTTTTGCTATCATACACCAGCATGTGGAAGAGGTGGAGGGTGGTGAAGATGTGAATGCTGCTGAGCAACCCACAGTGAGGGGACAGAGAAGAGTGTACAGACCCAGAGTAACCTACCAAGGGCTACATGAGCTGGAGATAGTGGAGCGCTATAGGGTGGACAGGGACCTCCTAAAGCAAATTATTGAACTGTGCCGGCCACGCCTCACACACAGAACTAACAGAGGGGAACCCATTCTAGTGGATACCAAGGTATGTGTAGGACGAAGAATACTAGCTACCGGTACCTTCCAAAGGCAAACTGGGGATATGATGGTGATTTCACAGGCATCAGCATCCATGGTACTCCACCAGTTCCTGGATGCCATGTCAGCACATGGCAGTGAGCACGTATATTTACCCATCACCCGTGAGGCTTTGGCCAGCAATATGCATCTCTTCCACCAAATAGCAGAATACCCTGAGGTAGTGGGTGCAATACACTGCATGCACATATGCATTAAAACACCAGCAGGTGAGGGGGTAGGGTCTACATCAACCGGAAAGGGCTTCCCCTCCATCAACTGCCAGGTCATGTGCGATGCCCAGGGCATAATAATGAATGTGTGTGCTGGCTGCCCTGAAAGCTATCACAATTCCCACATCTGGCATCTGACGCAGCTGTACCCGACATTTGCCTATGGGGACATCCCACACGGTCACCTAGTGGAGGATGCTGGATACGCACTGGAGCCATGGCTGATGACACCCATCAGAAATGCACACACACCCTAATAAGAACACCATAATGAGGCACACGCATAAACACGAATCATAATTGATCGTGTGTTTGGGATGCTCAAGTCACTGTTCTGGTGCCTGGACACATCTGGTAGAGCCTTGCAGTACTCACCAACTACATATACCCAAATTGTCCTTTTATATACCATGCTACACAATATGATCCTGCAGAAACAGCTGCAGCAGGAACAGCATGGGGCAGGGCCACACAGCCCCCTCATCAGTGCCAAGGCCTGCACAGGTGCAGAGTGACTTGGAGGAGGAACAACCTGAGCCTGCCCCAGTAGGCAGAAGTAGGCATGCTCAGTATGCCCTGGCCTTGGCAAAGAGGCAATGCATAGCACATACGCCGACATAGTAGGGACCCAGGGAATGACACCTCTCTCTGACTCGCACATACAGTAAAAGGGATGCCAAACATGACACTACCTGTGCTCAACCATGTATAGGGAGTGTACTATGTGCATCCAACACAAGCAGCACTGCAGCACCACCCTCAGTACTGGGACACTCACAAGGTAAGTGACCCATACATGCCAGTTGGGGGGAGCACATACCTAACAACAGTCACAGCCAGCAGGATAGGTGTAGACAAATACAAACAAATGCTGTGCTATGGCCTCTGAATGAGCCCCATGGGTAACACCTACCCCAGGCGTACATAGACAGACTACAGCAGGCCAGCCAGTTGGATGTAAGTCTTGCAGGGTAGGAAGTCAGAAACTAATATGTAGGTAGGTAAAGCTAAGATCTGTAGTACACTGGTATGCCTCTAGCCAACATGATAGGTAAGACTACAGACTGAAATGGTGTACCCAACATACCAGTACAGTCCTAGCAAATGTGTAAAAGTGTAAGGTGTGCCCCACCATCCTACGTACACTTATAGTAACAGTCAGGTGTGCCCCTTCCACCCTTGTGTAGAAATGTTGAAACGGTCAGGTGTCCCCTCCCCCACTATGCAGAAATGTAGCAACAGTAAATGCCAAATGACCAATGTATACCCTGCAGACACAGCATGCTACTTGTCAGTGTACAACACATAGATCAGCACCACAGTACAAACTACCTGGACTTGATCCACACATGCAATACAGATGGACATACTGGGCATGCTCACACACTTAAGAGGACTGAAGGCAATGTCAGTCAACAACATACTGAAAGTCCATACTGGGCATGCTCACACACTTAAAATATGAAGGCCATATCAGCAAAAACCAATGGACCAGACATATCTGGCAGTTGCAGTTCTTAGTGCAGACACATATCAGTATACACCGCTCCTGCCTTGCACACACAGTGGATAGGAATACAGACATATATGTAAGGACAACACACTATAATAAGTCAAAGGTAGATGGACATAGATGTGTTGAAGAGGGTGACCGTGACAAGGAGCCATCTGGGCCTGTCCCACCCAGCAAACAGCCAAAGGGCACCAAACACATGAGGTGCAGGTTTCGCTCAATGCAGACAATAGCCACCAGTATCTGTCAGCATGATGGCATGTTGCGTGTGTCAGCTGTGCAACATGATTGTACAAGGAAGTAGTCACCTAGTAGCTGCATACACGTACCTGTGGCATATGACCCCATGCGTGCCCACATGTGGCATGTCAACCCCTACATAAATGGGTTACGGCCCATGCACACACCGCCCTCCCCACAGCAGTATCATGACAAGCCTGCTGAGGTCATCCAATGTAAAATACACCTTTGGGAGAGCTGTAACTCAGTCATCCTCATGGCGCGTCCCATAACTGTGTACTGCTGTACTGATAAACTAGTTAGGTAGTAGTCCTAACCCCCAACTTGGCAACTGTGTGAGTGTGTGTTTGTGTGCATGTCTCCCGGTCTCTGACTGTGTAGAGAGAAATGCTTTTTATGCTACTCACACTCCGTACAGTTCATATACACAACATTGGCAAGGCTGCTGATGTCACTCACCTAGAAATACATCTCTGGGGAAATCATAGCTCAGTAATCTCTGTAGCGCATCCTGTAACTGCATACTGCCGTAGTGTGATAAAGTAGTTAGGTAGGTGTTCTAACCCCAGACCTGGCAACTGTGTGAATGTCTGTGTGTGTGTGTGTGTGTGTGTGTGTGTGTGTGTGTGTGTGTGTATGTGTATGTGTGTCTGACTGAGTAGAGCGAATGCTTTTTAGCCCATTCACACCCTGTACAATACATATACTCAACTTTGGCAAGGCTGCTGATGTCACTCACCTAGAAATACACCTCTGGGAAATTCATAACCCGGTACTCTCCCTAGTTTGTCCTGTAACTGCATACTACTGTAGTGTGATAAAGTAGTTAGGTAGATGTTCCAACCCCAGACTTGGCAACTGTGTGTGTATATGAATCTGTGTGTCCGTGTGTCACTGTCTGTCTTTGACTGAGTAGAGAACAATGCTTTTTAGGGTACTCACACTCCTTAGAATTTATATACTCAAGTTTGCCAAGGCTGCCGCTGTCACCCACCTAGAACTACACCTCTGGGAAGGTTGTAGCTCAGTAACCTCTGTAGCACATCCTGTAACTGCGTACTGCTGTAGTGTGATTTAGAGCTGTGGTAGGGTTCCTCTCCACCCATGGCAGTTGTGGATGTTTTGTGTGTGTTCCAATGTCTGTGAATGGAGGAATGCATCATAGGGTGGGAGGTTGGCATAATGGATAATGGATAAGATAGGCTACTCACTTGCAGTACATTTCAAATGCCCTACTTTGGCAATCCTGCTGACATCATTCATTGTGAAATACAACTTTGTGGAGCAAGGTCTGTAGTAATCCCTGTGGTGTGACCTATAACTGCTCCATGCTGAAGTGTGATATAGGCCTTCGTCAGGGGTTCAATACCCAGACATGTCGGTTGTGGATGTTTTGTGTGTGTCTCACTGTCTGAGTAGGGAGCAATGATTTTCGGCTAGTCACTCGCAGTACAGTTGAAATGGCCATCTTTGGTAATCCTGCTGATGTCATTCAATGTGAAATACACCTTTGGGGAAGAAATACTTCAGTAATGTCTGTGGCGTGTACTATAACTGCATAGTGCTTTAGTGTAATAAACGTGTTAGGTAGGGGTTCAACTCCCAGACATGACAGGTGTGTTTGTGTGTGTGTATGTGTGTGTGTGTGTGTGTGTGTGTGTGTGTGTGTGTGTGTGTGTGTGTGTGTGTAACTTGGATCCTGTGTAGAACTGGTGGGGAGTGTGTGACACCTGTGGGCAATGTGGAGGGGGTTTTGCTTATTTATTTTATGGTGGGCCTACTATATATCACAATGCCAACCATACTGGGATAACAGATGTAAATTAGCCAAGAGGCTGGGGTGCAAAGCCATACCCATACATGTGACATCAAGGCCAGCCACGTGTTTGGCTGTGGGAGGGATGGCTATTCATACGCGACGTATAGTGTGTGGGGCCTCTCAACCCCATTAACGGTGCATGTGGACATATGTGTATTTGTTAATCTGCCATTGCTATCTGCAGATGTATGGCCATATATATACCTATATAGATGTATATATCTGCTAATATATTTATAACCATGTCCGTATACACCTACATAGATATATATCTGTGTACACATATGTAACGTGCTTGTGTATATGTAGACATATAGGTGTAGACACATATATGTGTCGATTTAGGCATACACATGTATATATGTGCATATATATTGAAATATATGCATATAGTTTTAGAAAGTAATAAATATATATATATATATATATATATATATATATATATATATATATATGTTGTATCTGTTTAGATATTACTATAGGTACACACACATATATCTAGATGTTGGTATACATTCTCTGTACTGTTGCATAACTGGACAGGATGATATGTTTCTGAAAGCATAAAATCTATTTGTATCTGTCATGGCTTAGTGGGAAATAACTTTGTCTATGGTGTGTAGGGCCCCTGGTTTGAGCCTTGCTAGAGATGTTTATTTTGTTGCTGGGCAGAACATGGCCTGTTGGATAAACAGTAATTAAGGCACTTTAAAGCAGTTGTAAGCAAGTTTGCATGGGTTTGCGTGGAGCTAAGCAATGCTTACACAGTTTAAGCAAGTCAACAGCTAACTGAGTATAACTAACTGTAACCAGACTTTAGCAGTGCTTACCTCCACACAAACCCGTGTACAACTGCTTTAAAGTGCCTTAATCACTCTGTTCCATCGGCCCTTGTTCTGCCTAGCAACAAAATAAACAACCTCTGCTAGGCTCGAACCCAGGACCCTGCACACCATAGCCAAAGTGATTTACTTCTAAGCCATCTCAGATATACATAACTCTGCTGTATTCACAAACATAACACCCAGCCCAGTCATTCAACAATACAGAGAATGTATTCCAACATGTAGATGTATGTGTGTGTGAAAATATATTAATGTCCAAACAGATACAACATATTCATATAGATATATATATATATATATATATATATATATATATATATATACACACACACATATATGTAAGCAGATATTTATATCTATATAGGTATCTACAGACATACATATGTAGATAAAGTGGGAACATAGCAGAAACATATATGTCCACATGCACCATTAATGGAGTTGACATGCACAAACAACATACATCATGCACGAATAGATATTCCCCCCACAGCCAAACACATCTGCCCTGCAATACACTACCAACTGTTGCAGATCCCATAACCAGGACATTACACAGTAAGGGCACAAGATGTTAACATTATGCCATCCCACATGTATGATGTCAGGCTGGTATCAGTCACATATCATGCAGTACAGTCAGGCTCATAATGACTCCCATTTTGCAGTCATCTGTTACCTTTGTTAGCCAGAGTCCCTTACTGTTTGCCTGTACTTCAGAGATGTAGATGCCAAACAACAGTGGTCCCAGGACTGAACCATGATGTACTCCACTTGTCACATATCTGGGGATGGATTTGGAGTCAGTTACATCTATAGTGTGGGTTCTGTCAGTAAACCATGTGGCAAACCATCGAGTGGAATAGGGATGTATGGCCGGATTCATATGTTAATCTATGTTTCCAGATTGGGGGATGGTGTTGAAGGGGTTGGTGAGGTCCACATAAGCTTTGTGGACTGCCTTACCCTCTTCAACAGCAATGCAGATGGAGTCAAAGCAGTCAATCAGTTTCAGGAGACAAGACTGGCCCTCCATGAGCCCAATCTGTGTGGGGTCCAGTGTTTGAGGGTTGCCAGTGTCTGCATTCAATACATCCCTGATAATGCATTCCATGGCCATGCAGATCAGGCTCATCAGACTGATGTGATGGTAGTTCCAGGGATCACAGGTGTATTCCCCCTTGTAGAGTGGGGTAACTGCAGCTGTATGCCACTCAGTGGGCACCAGGCCTGATGCGAGGCTATGATTACATTTGACAGTTCGGTGAGTTGCCATTCTATTTTGTAGTTCATGTAGTACACAGCCCAGGATGTCATCTGGTCCCATGGATGCTGTATTCTTATCTGTGGGTAGTGCATTTTCTGCCTGTGTGGCTGTGATTACTGGGCAATGGAACCCTTTTTGTATTGACATGGGCACTTTTGGGGGTGAGAGGGGGTGAATGTGGCACTAAATCAATTTGCCCGGATATTGGCACATTCCGTGGGAGCAGTCTATGTAATGCCATTCTGTTGTAGCTCAGAGCAGTTCTGAGCATTGCCAATTAGAATTCAGACAATACTATAGAATGCTGTCTGGTTGTCTGTGGAATCTGTGTTGATTATAGTTACATAACCCATTTTGGAGGCATCCATGAGAGATCCCAATGTCATACTGGGGCTGGTAAGGGGGTTGATTGCATCCTTGGATTACCCTTTTTTCTTCAACAGTCTCTACCATCTGTTGTATACTCTGTAAATGGCAGGAGACCACCAGACTGGCTTGATTATTTGGGAGGTAAGCGTCGTGGTTTTATGTGGGATGTCATGAATCATGCACAAGTGGCTGTGCTCATACAGCACCTTAGTCCAGGATTCATCAGTTGAACTGTCAGCTCCCATCTCCATGGGTGTCACAAACATTGTCACTTCTGCCTTGAGTTGCATGAAGTTGGTCTTGCAGAGGTCTTTTACAGACAACTGTATATACATTCCTTTCACATGTTCAGTTTGATTAGCCTATGGTGGGATTACTTTGTTGGAACCACAGTCCCATGTACTGTTGTGATGGCTTAGTGGTTAGTTACTGTGACTATAGTGTACAGGGTTCTGGGTTCATGACCTGCAAAGGCATGTTATTTTTGTTCTGGCTAGAACAGCGGTTAATGCATACAGACTTATTAGGCCAATATAGGTCAGTCACACTCAATACAATTAAAATGCCTTACTCTGGCAATCCTGCTGATGTCAATCACTGTGAAGTACACCTTTGGGAAAAGTACTCCAGCAGTCTCTGTGGTGCGTGCTATAACAGCGTAATGCTGTAGTGTGATATAGAACTCTGGTAGGGGTTCTATTCTTACACATGGGAGTTGTGGATGCTTTTGTGTCTGTTCCTATGCCTGTGTAGGGAGTAATGCATGTTTGGCTAGTCACACTTACTACAATTCATTCACCCTACTTTGGCAGTGCTGCAGATGGCACTCACTGTGAAATAAACCTTTGGGGAAGAATACTCCACTAATCTCTGTGGCACGTTCTATAATGGCATAGTGTTGTAGTGTAATAACTAGTTAGGTAGGGGTTCTAATCCCAGGTGTGTATGTCATAATGTGTTGATGTTTGTCATTTGTCTCCTGTGTGGATGTGGTTGTGTGTGTAATAACTGGACCCAATGGTGAGAGTGTTTTTAAACTTTCTCATATGGTGCCCCTAGCATAATTCACAATATCCACTGTGCAGGGATAATAGATGTGATATCAGTACATAGTCAGTCATGGGTTCGATACCCTGGACTGATAGGTGTGTGACACAAACATGCTTACCTTTTACTCTACCAACCCACTCTGACTTATAGGTTCATAGGTAGGTGCTAGGCTATCTGCTTGAGGGCATTTATAAGCCTAGCCAGAGTGTGTCAGCTTTTGCCTCCCCATTGATTAATTAACTGATCCTCTGTCAGAGCCAATGAAGTGATCCCAGGGGTGTATTTTCTGTTACCCATCCACTTGTCAAGGTTTTGCTTGAAGAGTGTTTGTGAGGGGCTCTGCCTAATGTAATTTGGAATTTTGTTCCAAAGCATAGGGAGTCTCTGTGACTGGAATCTATCCCTCCAGCATGTTCTATTTATTGTCGTGGTGAGGTTTAGTTCACTGGAGTGCATGGCTCGCAGTGACTTGGATTTCTTTAGGTGGAGCATGTCCATCAATTCTGAGCTGGACATGGCTTTGTAAGTCAGGCAGAGATCACCTCTGAGTAAGCGATATGTCACTGAGTACAGCCGGAGTTTTTTCAGTCGGGCTGCATAGGACATATGTTTGAGACCACTAATCCTCTTGGTGAGGTACTTTTGTGGTCTTTCCAGCTGTTGGAAGTGTCTTGTGAGGTACATCCCAAATGGGGCATTGTACTCTATGATGGGTCTAATGAGTGATGAGTAGAGGGGCGCTATAACCTCTTTATTTCTAGATGCGAACCCTTTAGTAATTAGAAGGGCAACATAGAAGGATTTCCTAACTACTTTCGTAATATGATTGTCAAAGGAGAGATTACTATCTACCTAGGTCTCCAGATCTCTTATTATCTCTTCTGTATTAAGGGGGCTGCCATTAATGTGGTAATTCGTGAGTGTTTTGTTTTTCCCAAACGAGATGAATATGCATTTTTTGGCATTTAGCTTGAGGCCATGACTTTGACACCAGGTGTCCTTCTCAGTAAGGCCCTTTTGGAGGATGTCTGTGTCAGCTGGAGAGTCAATTATGGCTCCCAGTTTTGCAGTCATCGGTGAACTTGGTTAGTCATAGTCTTCCTGTGTTTGCCTGTACTTCTGAGAAGTATATGCCAAGCAGTAGGGGTCCCAGGACCCAGCCTTGTGGGACGCCACTTGTGACTGGTTTAGAGTAGGACCCGGAGCTGACTATTGTTCCAAGTGAGTTCTGTCTGTAAGCTAGTTGGCAACCCATCTCTTGACATAGGGGTTTATGTTCAGACTGGTGAGTTTTTCTGTAATACCCGAGTGAGTGGGGAATGGTGTCGAAAGCTTGGTGAGGTCAAGGTAGGCTGTGTGAACCACCTTTCTCTCATCTATGGCCTTGGTGACTGTCTCGAAGAAGTCAACCAGGTTTAGTAGGCATGATCTGCCCTAAACAAAGCTGAACTGGGTTGCGTCAAGTGTTCGGAGTTTCCCAATGTCTTTGTTAATGAGTTCCATGATGATGCACTCCATAGCCTGGCAGCCCAGGCTAGTCAGGCTTATGGGGCGGTAGTTACCAGGGTCAGTTGTGGCCCCTCCTTTGTGGAGAGGAATAACCATTGCTGTGCACCATTCTATGGGCATGTAGTCTGTGGAGAGGCTGAGGTTGAACAGCGTGTTTAGGTGGGGGGTTAGTTCATTCTGTAGTTTGTGCAAGACACAGCCTGGGACACTATCTGGTCCCATTGACACTGTGTTTTTGGCTTTGTAAAAGGGCTGTTTTCACCTGTGCGTCTGTGATTTTTGGGACACTACACTTTTCTGGTATTGTTGTGGGCCTTTTTGGAGGTGAGAGGGGGGTGAAGTTTGCACTGAATCTATCTGCCAGGATGTTGGCAATATCAGTAGGTTCAGTATATTTTGTGCTATTTTGCACTAGTTCAGTGCATATCTGCGAGTTGCCACTTAGATTCTTAACATAGCTAAAGAAGGCTTTGTGGTAATCTTTTGAATCCTTGGCTATTTATCTTTTGAAGTTAGCCTTGGATGATTTCATGAGGGACCTCAGTTTCTTACTGATACTGATCAGGGATGTCTTTCCTTCTTGGGATTTGCTTTTTTTCTGAACTAGTTTCTGTCTTCTATTGTATAGCCTGTTTATTGCAGGGGTCCAACAAACTGGTTTTCTTCTCTTAGAGGAGTGAGTCTTGGTTTTGCTAGGGATGGCATGATCCATGCATCCTTGTAGGTGCTCGTAGAGTGCATTTGTAAAGGTTTCTGCATCTTGGCAGCATTAGGCTTTAGTGTGGGGGCTGTGAAACTTACCACCTCTGTCTTAAGTAAGGTGAAGTTTGCTTTAGAAAAGTTTTTCACTGTGGTTTCCTTGGTTGGGGGTGGTGTTGGGGTGTGGACATCTAGGGTGATTAGTTTATGGTCTGATCTAACTAGTGACGGGTTGACCTCCGGTGTGGAACACCTGTCACCCATGTTGGTGATGACCAGGTCCAATATGTTTTTATTCTGGTAGGGGAGTTTACCAGCTGATCCAGGGCATTTGAGTTGATGAATTCAAGGAAGCACTGGGCCTGGGAATTTGTATTCGAGTAGTTTTCCCAGTGAATGGTAGGGTAATTGAAATCACCCAATATCAGGGTGTTTGGTAGGGCCTTCATGTTTTCCAGTGTCTCCAGAAATGTGGAGTGGTGGTCCTGGGTCATGGAGGGTGATCTGTAGCAGGCCACAATTTGCATTGCAGATTTGCTCGATGTTAGTTGCACATGGATGATGTCAGAGGTATCATGCTGCACCACTAACCTGGAGGTGTAGGTATCCTTGATGAATATGGTTACACCCCCTCCTTTTGTGTTTCGGTCTGTGTTCTGTGGCCAAAACGTGTGTTATGAGTTTTAGCCTGGTAGTGCTGCGGTGCTCTCTGGAGCCTTGAACCAGGTATCAGTTACTGCACAGATGTCGATGTTCTCCAAACTGAGGAGTGCTTCGAGTGCGTGCATTTTGAGATTTAAACTCCTGGCATTGAGTAGCATAACCGTCAGTTCTTTGTTAATTGTGCTGTTTACTGAGGTGGGTTTGACTTTTGAGCCTTGCCTAGAAAAGGCACTATGGGGGCAGCAAGAGCCTTGGCCAGTATTCAAAAGCCTAGGGGTGACAGGTGCAAGCCATCCCTTGTGAAGCAACGCGGCTTGTCGAGCATGTCGTCCCAGGCTGACAGACACTGGATCCCCTTGGAATGACACCAGAAGCTTAGCCAATTGTTGAAATTGATCATTTTTTCTTTATACTGAGGTATCATTCTTGGTGAGGGCAGGATGCTACTCAGGGTCAGGGTCATGCCAGCCTGGGCTACATGATCAGAGAGCTCTTCCATGTCTCTTTTTATGTAGTCCAGGGAGGTATGTCTCAGGTCATTCACACTAACATGAAGAATGACAGAGTCATATTTGAACTTGTTCTGGAGTGACCTGAGTGCTTGTGTTATGTGGTGGATTCTGGCTCCCAACAGGCAGCTAACAGTAACCTTCTGCTTGTCCAGCCTAGTGAGTGGGATGTCAGTGTGCCTGACTATAGAGTCCCCTATTACTAGTATGTTAGGTATGTTATTTCGCCTTAAGGGCTGTGATTGTGCAGCACACTGATTTTGTGTTTTATGTGTTGTCTGGTTTGTGACGGGAAGTGCAGGTTATTTGGATGTCTGCTTTGGAGGTCTCTGATGCTTTTGCAGGCTTTTATTTAGAGCCTCCGGGTATGATTTTGTGTATTTATGTGTATTTTTTGTCAGTGCTGTTTTAGTAGGTCTGTGTGCGGCTGGAGTTGTGGTGCAAGTGTTAGCCTACTCCTCTTGACTGTCTATTCCAGTCTTGGGTGGAGACAGCTTAGCTTCCAGTTTGGCTGTATAATTGCATCTATCGCATATGTTAGTGTTTTGTGGTAGGAGGAGAGGGTTTTCTGTGTACATGAGGCAGTTGTAACATTGCCTCAGGATACCCAGATTCACCAGCTGGACTGGAGAGTTCACCTGAAGTTACCCTTTGGTCATGCCTGAATAGTAGGGTGAGCTGCTTAGTCGCTTGGTTGGTGAAGGGTGAATAAAGAGCCTTGCCCTGCTGAGCAATCAGTGTTAGGGTATATTAGTGCTTGCTATTAGGTCCGAGCAAGTGCTGGGCTGTAAGATGCTTTTTGAGTGCTTAGGTTGAGAGTTAGACTAGTTTCAAGGGGAAAACTGAAGAGGAGACTTAGTGAAGCCGGGAATAATTATCCATAGCTAACCGGTACTGCCTGGTGTGCAAAACCATGCAAATGCAGTTTTTATAGTAGGGAAATGAAAGAGATAGAAATTAGCCCAAAATGGCCAATAAACTACTAACGTCTAGGCTGGAACCACTCCTCCAGGGACAGATAGGTTGCTCAAAGCTCCCCTCTCTCCCAGGTGAACAGAGAAACTTCCTTCTATCCAAGTAAGGAATGGGCAACTCAGAAGCTAGTATCACACCCTGAATTCAGCACTAGCCTGAAACTGGACTATACTAGCTTAGAAAGGTAGGAAACAAGGAACTGTTTTGTTTTTTGTTTTTTGTTTTTTTTAAAGATAAGGCAAAAAGAGTACAAAATACACTTAAAACAGCTTTACACAACTACAAATAATCAGAAAAGGCTATCACACTTTAGTGTGTAGCCTACAACAGTTAAAGAAATCATTTAAACAAAAAACAACATTTTAAAAGAGCAGGCAGTCAAATAAGTACAATATGTGCAAAAAAACAAGCTTTTAAATCACAATAAATGCTGGAAAATCTGAGTTTAGGTGGAAAACAGTTAAGTACAGCAAGAAAGTACAGAAAACTGATACTTAATCACTCCAAAGTCTCTCTCCTAAGCTAGAAGACTTGTATCAGTCTAAGGCTTTATAGTGCTACCCAGTAGGTTAGTTACAGGAAAGATGGGAAACAAGCGCAGATGTGGTCTTTTAAAAAATAAAGTTCAAAGAGACGGGCAAACTGACCAAATGGTCAATAAACTACAATTTCTGGGCCAGGAACCTCTCCTCTTGTGGTAGACAGGCTACCTAGTGCATACCACTCCCACTGATAAGCTAGAAGGATTTCCTCCAACACAGAAAGGCTTGCAGGGCTCAGATGCTTACAAACAGTCCTGGATACAGCAACTCTGTATCTGGACTAGGCTAGTTACAAGAAAGGTGGGAAACAAGCACAAGTGCAGCTTTTAAACCAGAATGTTGAAAGAGATGGAAAAAACTGCCCAAACAGCCAATAGCTATCATTTCTGGGCCAGGAACCACTCCTCTTGTGGTAGATAGGCTACCTAATGCTTGCCACTCCCACTGATAAGCTAGAAGGCTTCCCTCCAACACAGAAAGGCTTGGGGGGCTCAAAAGCTTACCAACAGTCCTGCATACAGCAAGTCTGTATCTGGACTTGACTAGTTACAGGAAAGGCAAGAAATAAGCTCAGAAATTTTTTTTGTTACAGAAAAGAAGCTAAAACAGTAGCAAATACAATTCAAATTGTAGTGCAGGCCAGCACACCCGCACGTGTAGCAACACTACAGCAAATACAGTTCAAATAAATGCAATTAAATTAAACAAATGACTAAAAACAAGTGCAGAAGGCAGTAAATTAGAAGGCTACTAACAAGCAGTAATAAGTGCAGAGTAAGAGTGACTGAATAGATAACAGCACACAGAAGAGCAACTAAGACAGTTACAGTAAGAGCAGATGAAAAAGATATATATATATTTATATATATATATATATATATATATATATATATATATATATATATATATATATATATATATATTTTTTTTTTTTTTTTTTTTTTGAGTGAAGGAACATAGCAGGATTAAGAGGCTACAGGCGTTGCCTTTCCAAATGCTCTCTTTGTACACAGTAGGAGTGCCTGAAATCAGAATATGATCTCACTGCACGCAGTTGAGAGAGCAAATGAGATGGGCCCAGAAGGAGTATCCACATACAAATCTACAAGAGGGGCGGGCAATTTCAAAGCCACCAACATTAATACCAAAACAAGAACAGGGAAGGTGGGTGGGAAACTAACTATAGAGAGATAGCCACAACTTCAGTTGAGTTAATATTCAGGGAAAACACAAATAAATAAATTAAATACAGTACTATATGCAAAAGAGCAGATAAAAGTGTACTTAAATTCACTTATATGTCCAGCTGATTTCAGGTAGATGTTAGCCGGCCAAAGCTCTGATATTAAGCAGAGATAACTCAAAATGTACCATTTATATAAGGCAAGACAGGATGTCAGTGATGAGCTGAAACTACGCCCTACTGCTATCAATGGCCACACAGAGATTTTTGCCTCTGTCTGCCTCTCACTCTCTCTCTCTGGTGGATGTGGAGATTTACACCTGCTTTGCTTAGGCAGCGGCATGTGTATTGTCAGTGATGCTCATGATCAGCTGATGGCCTCTGCACAGATTACAGCCCTCCTCTAGCTGATTGCATGTGGAATAGCTGTGGTAACATTCCCATAGCCAGTTGCATGGAAACACACTCCAATATCTAGGAACATGATGTTGGTGTTGGGCCTTTTCATTCACTGTGAGCAGGAACTAGATCTGTTGTTTGACAAACAGCATCACAGATGGATTGGGGACGTATCTCTGACAACATACACTGTGGATACAGGCCAACACACTGGAGGGGGATGTGCCTTTCCTGACTACAGACTGCAAGTGCTGCTATACTGCAGTTGGGGTAATATTGGTTTAACAGGGTGTGTGTGTGGATATGGCTGTCCTACATGTTTTAATACTTGTCATGTCAGTGCTATGTTTAAGAAGAATCCCCATCTGTAGGGTCATCTGTAGGCTGGGCAGTGTGCGGTGTCTTGTGTTCCTTGTGTTACCCACAGAGCACCTATCTCTCAATTGCAGAAGGTAGTGTGAGGATTGCAGCCAGTCAATGGTGACAGCCGGGAGAGGTACTGACGTCATATCCCTCATAGGACATATGTTGCATCACACCCTGTTATGGCAGGAAATGTATGAGGTCATCGCAGCGACATGTCAATATTGGCCCTGTGTTTGTGCCTCCAGCCACAACCCTGTCAACCTTTGTACATATGTCATGCAGTAGGGGGATGCATATGTTCTGTACACCATATTCATTGACAGCATAGCTGATAACAAGCCAGTCAGATAACAGCCTGCTGGATATGCTGTGTATAGTACTGGCTTTTACTGAGGACATGACTTGAACAGTCTGTGGTTATGTGTACAGTACTGGTGTCTGTGTACATAGGGCGGGAGTCTGCAACCTTCAGTATCCCAGAAGTCATGTCTGTCCCCTCTCATAACAAAGTAAAGTCATTGGGAGCCACAACAGCTAACTGACCCCTAATATGACAATAACACTGCATATATGGTTTCAAATATTGTTATACTATATATGACAGAACTAATTGTATCAGAGCAATAACTAACATCCATTCATGATTGTGTTCCTGTGTTGGCATGGTTGATCTCTGTGTGTGTTTGTGTGTGGGTGGTGCATTACAGTGTCCATTAATCCTCAGTGGTACAGGGAGCCACTACAGCAGGTTGTTAGAGCTGCATGTGGCTCCAGAGCTGCAGGTTGCAGACCCCTGAGTTAGGAATTTGAAGACAATCTCTGCATTGTGCATACGTACCGTGGGCAGTGCACAGACTGTTGTAGATGCAATTGTTATTTGTCCTGTACTATGTGATGTTACATGCTGCCCCGGTGTATGGTATCCTATTTGCTCACATGTCTGTAGGGCCAGGAACATGTGTCCCATACCACAGACAGTCAATGGACACCTCTGTGCCATGACCAGTGTATGTACGGTTACTGTGTGAATAGTACATATGAGGATGGTGTTTATCAGATGGTCATTATACTGTCATATTAAGCTTGTGTAATCACATAACTGTTGTGGAATATGATTGCAAAACATCCTACTGCTGACATATGTACACCTAGAGCACAACTGGATAACATTATAGAGACCACAATCAAGCAGTGTACCTAACAGCTGTGATGCATCATTGCCTGAAGACTATACTACTTGACAAATGTGCCTCACACCCTAGCCCCTGGAACATGTTACACTGCAGTACTATGCTACATGGTTGTATAGTCACCGTGTGCATCAGAACCATATCAGCCTGTACCTTCATTGATGGTATGGATGACAGGGATGGGGCACAGGTATCATCATATGCACAGGGTGTGGTGTTGGTTTGTTGCTGTTTTCTATTTTGTATGCTGTGATTTGTTTTCTTTACACTGTGTTTTAGTTGTATTCTGCTTTTAACTGCATATTAAACTTGAAAAGACAAAACAGCTCTGTCTCTTGCGAGTCAGACAGGAATTAGAACAGGTCAATTAAGGAGTCACACATAAGTTAATAAAGGTCAGTTAAGGTTAATTATATGTCAATTGAGAGGGTGAAGCTAGGAACTAAACCTTCTATTTAAGAGGGAAATTAAAACATTTCAGAGCTTTACTGGAAAGTCTCGGCCAGACTCAGATGCAGTTTGCTGTGAGGGAAAGGTTGATTTGCTTTTTATTTGTTGTATTCTGTATTGCTTTATTGCTTTTTTCTATCTTGCATACTGTGATTTGTTATTTTTACACTGTATTTTAGTTGTGTTCTGCTTTTAACTGCATAATAAAACTTGAAAAGACACACCAGCTCTGTCTCTTGTGAGCCAGACAGAAATTAGAACAGGTCAATTAAGGAGTCACACATAAGTTAGAAAAGGTAATTTAAGGTGGAACATCAGTGATCTGAGGGTGTGGAGCTAGGAACTAAACCTTCTATTCAACGGGTAAAGTTAAACATTTCAGAGCTTTACTGGAAAGGCTCACCCAGACTCTGCTGCAGTTTGCTCTGACGGAAAGGTTGGTTTTCTTTTTATTTGTTGTATTCTGTATAGCTTTATTGCATTTTTCTATTTTGTATACTGTGATTTGTTTTCTTTACACTGTGTTTTGGTTGTATTTAACTGCATATTAAAACATGAATAGACACCACAGCTCTGTCTCGTGTTAACATATAAAAATTTGAACAGGTCAATTAAGGAGTCACAGAGGAAGAGGAAGTCAGTTATTAATTATCATCATGCAGCAAGGCAGTGAAAAAGTATTTCAAGGAACCTTCGTTCAGTAAATAAAGCATTACCAGAGCTTACTGGAAAGGCTAACCTAGACTCTGCAAAATTTTGCTCTGAGCAAAAGTTTGGTTTGCTTTTTATTTGTTGTATTTTATATTACTTTATTGCCTTTTTCAATTTTGTATACTGTGATTTGTTTTCTTTACACTGTGTTTTAGTTGTAGTCTGTTTTCAACTGCATATTAAAACTTAAAAAGTCACCACAGCTCTGTCTCTTGTGATTCAGACAAAAATTAGATAAGGTCAATTGAAGATTCACACATAAGTAAGAAGAGATCAGTTAAGGTTAATCATCTGGGAACTGAGCGGGTGGAACTAGGGACAAAACCTTCTATTTAAGGGGTAAAATAAAACATTTCAGAGCATCACTGTTGCAGTTTGCTGTGAGTGAGAGTTTTGTTTGCTTTTTATTTGTTGTATTCTGTATTGCTTTATTGCTTTTTTCTACTTTAGTACTGTGATGTGTTTTCTTTACACTGTGTTTTAATTGTATTCTGCTTTTAACTGTCTATTAAAACTTGAAGAACACCACAGCTCTGTCTCTTGTGAGTCATACAGAAATTAGAACAGGTCAATTAAGGAGTCACACATAAGTTAGAAGAGGTCAGTTAAGATTTATTATCTGTGAACTAGGTGGTAGTGCAAGGAATTAAACCTTCTGTTTATGGAGTAAAATAAAACATTTCAGAGCTTTACTGGGAAGTCACTCCCAGACTCTGCTGCAGTTTGCTGTGAAGGAAAAGTTGGTTTACTTTTTATTTGTGGTATTTTATATTGCTTTATTGCCTTTTATATTTTGTATACTGTGATTTGTTTTCTTTGCAGTGTGTTTTAGTTGTAATCTTCTTTACACTGCATATTAAAACTAGAAATGAAACCACAGCTCTGTCTCCTGTGAGTTAGACGGAAATTGGAACAGGTCAATTAAGGAGTCACACATAAGTAAGAAGAGGTCTGTTAAGGTTAATCATCTGTAAACTAAGTGGGTGGAGCTAGAAATTAAACCTGCTATTTAAGGTGAAAATAAAGCATTTCAGAGCTTTACTGGAAAGGCTCACCCAGACTCTGCTGTTTGCTGTGGTGGAAAGGTTGGTTTGATTTTTGTTTGTTGTATTTTCTATTGCTTTCATACCTCTCAACTGTACAGATTTTTGCTGAATGTCCAGATTTTTGCCTCATATTTTTGGTCTGTCCCTCATAAAATGTGTGTTTATCTGGCAAATCACTGAGGATTGAAGTCACTAAATAATGACATTCATTTGAGCTGTCCCTATTTTATGGGGCCTTTGCCCCCCCCCCCCATAATTTTAGGCTTTGCCCAGATTTCTTGTGCTAGCAGGTTGAGAGGTATGATTGCTTTTTTGCCTTTTTCTATTTTGTATACTGTGATTTGTTTTCTTTCTTTACAGTGTGTTTTAGTTGTAGTCTTCTTAACATTGCATATTAAAACTAGAAAAGACACCATAGCTCTGTCACTTGTTAGTCAGACAGAAATTCGAACAGATCAATTAAGGAGTCACACAAAAGTAAGACAAAGTCAGTTAAGGACAATCATCTGTGAACTGAGCAGTTGGAGCTAGGAACTAAACCTTCTATTTAAGGGGTAAAAAAAAACATTTCAGAGTTGTACTGGAAAGGCACAGCCATTCCCTGCTGCAGTTTTCTGTGAGGGAAAGTTTGGTTGCTTTTTATTTCTTGCATTTTA
This sequence comes from Protopterus annectens, assembly GCF_019279795.1. Lineage (NCBI taxonomy): Eukaryota > Metazoa > Chordata > Ceratodontiformes > Protopteridae > Protopterus > Protopterus annectens. Next base: position 1,986,326,874 of record NC_056735.1, read on the forward strand.
TATTGCTTTATTGCATTTTTCTTGTTTGTATACTGTGATTTGTTTTCTTTACACTGTGTTTGAGTTGTAGTCTGCTTTTAACTGCATATTAAAACTTAAAAAGACACCACAGCTCTGTCTCTTTGGAGTCAGACAGAAATTAGAACAGGTCAATTAAGGAGTTACGCATAAGTAAGAAGAGATAAGTTAAGGTTAATTATCTGTGAACTAAGCGGGTGAAGCTAAGAACTAAACCTGCTATTTAAGGGATAAAATTAAACATTTCAGAGCTTAACTGGAAAGGCTCACCCATACTCTGCTGCTGTTTGCTGTGAGGGAAAGGTTGATTTGCTTTTTATTTGTTGTATTTTATATTGCTTTATGCTTTTTTATTTTGTATACTGTGATTTGTTTTCTTTACAGTGTGTTTTAGTTGTAATCTTCTTTACACTGCATATTAAAACTAGAAAGGAAACCACAGCTCTGTCTCTTGTGAGTTAGAGAGAAATTAGAAAAGATCAATTAAGGAGTCACACATAAGTTAGAAGAGGTCAGTTAAGGTTTATAATCTGTGAACTGAGGCGGTGGAACAAGGAACTAAACCTTCTATTTAAGGGGTAAAATAAAACATTTCAGAGCTTTACTGGAAAGGTTCACCCAGTCTCTGTTGCAGTTTGCTGAGAGGGAAAGGCTTGTTTCCTTTATATTTGTTGTATTCCGTATTGCTTTATTGCCTTTTTTGTTTTGTATGCTGTGGTTTGTTTACTTTACACTGTGTTTTAATTGTAGTCTGCTTTTAACTGCATGTTAAAACTTAAGAAGAAACCACAGTTCTGTCTCTTGTGAGTCAGAAATTAGAACAGGTCAATTAAAGAGTCACACATAAGTAGAAATAGATCAGTTAAGGTTAATCATCTGGGAACTTAGCAGGTGGAGCTAAGAACTAAACCTTCTATTTAAGGGGTAAAATAAAACATTTCAGTGCTTTAATGGAAAGGCTCACCCAGTCTCTGCTGCAGTTTGCTGTGAGGGAAAGGTTGGTTTGCTTTTTCTTTGCTATATTCTGTATTGCTTTATTGCCTTTTCTAATTTGTATACTGTGATTTGTGTTCTTTACACTGTGTTTTATTTGTATTCTGCTATTTACTGTACATTAAAACTTGAAAAGACATCACAGCTCTGTCTCCTATGAGTCAGACAGAAATTAGATCAGGTCAATTAAGAAATCACACATAACTTAGAAGAGGTCATTTAGGGTTTATCATCTGTGAACTGAGGGGTTGGAGCTTGGAACTAAACCTTCTATTTAAGGGATAAAATAAAACATTTAAGAGCTTTACTGGGAAGTCATCCCCAGACCCTGCTGCAGTTTGCTGTGAGAGAAAGGTTGGTTTGATTTTTGTTTGTTATATTCTGTATTGCTGTTTGCCTTTTTCTGTATTGTATACTGTTATTTTTTTATTTACACTGTGTTTATTTGTATTCTGCTTTTAACTGCATAATAAAACTTGAAAATGCATAAACAGCTCTGTCTCTTGTGAGTCAGACATTAATTAGAACATGTCAATTAAGGAGTTACACATAAGTTAGGAAAGGTCAGTTAAGGTGAATCATCTGTGGATTGAGGGGGTGCCGCTAGGAATTAAACCTTCTTTTTAAAAGGGTAAAATAAAACGTTTCAGAGCTTTACTGGAAAGACTCACCCAGACTAGTCTGTAGTTTTCTGTGAGGGAAATGTTGGTTTGTTTTTTATTTATACTCTGTATTGCTTTATTGCCTTTTCTATTTTGTATACTGTGATTTTTCTTTACATTGTGTTTTAGTTGTATTCTTCTTTTAACTGCATATTAAAACTTGAAAAGACACCACAGCTCTGTCTGTTTTGAGTCAGACAGAAATTAGAACAGGTCAATTAAGGAGTCAGACATAAGTTTGAAGATGTTAGTTTAGGTTAATCATGTGTGAAATGAGTGGGTGGAGCTAGGAACTAAAGCTTCTATTTAAGGGGTAAAATAAAACATTTCAGAGCTTTACTGGTAAGGCTCACCCATACTCTGCTGCAGTTTGGTGTAAGGGAAACATTGGTTTGCTTTTTATTTGTTGTATTTTTTATTACTTTATTGCCTTTTTCTATTTTGTATAGTGTGATTTGTTTTCTTTACACTGTGTTTAGTTATATTCTGCTTTTAACTGTGTTTTAAAACTTAAAAAGACACCACCACTTTGTCTCTAGTGAGTCAGACATTAATTGGAATAGGTCAATTAAGAAGTCACACATAAGTAAGGAGAGGTCAGTTAGGGTTAATCATCTGTGAACTGAGGAGGTGGAGCTAGGAACTAAACCTTCTAATTAAGGGGTAAAATAAAACCTTTCAGAGCTTTACTGGAAAGACTCCCCCAGACTATGTTGCAGTTTGCTGTGAGGGAAAGGTTGATTTGCGTATTATTTGTTGTTTGTTATATTGCTTTATTGCCTTTTTCTATTTTGTATACTGTGGTTTGTTTTCTTTATACTGTGTTTTAGTTGTAGTCTGCTTTTAACTGCATATTAAAACATGAAAAGACACCACAGTTCTGCCTCTTGTGAGTAAGACAAAAATTAGAACAGGTCAATTATGGAGTCACATATAAGTTAGAAGAGGTCAGTTAAGGTTAATTATCATTGAACTGAGGGATGTGGAGCTAGGAACTAAACCATCTATTTAAGGAGTAAAATAAAACATTTCAGAGATTTTCTGGAAAGGCTCACCCAGACTCTGCAGCAGTTTGCTGTGAGGGACAAGTTAGTTTGCTTTTTTGTTTGTTGTATACTGTATTGCTTTGTTGCCTTTTTCTATTTTGTATACAGTGTTTTTTTCTTTACACTGTGTTTAGTTGTATTCTGCTTTTAACTGAATATTAAAACTTGAAAATTCACCACAGCTCTGTCTTTTCTGAGTCAGACATTAATTAGAACAGGTCAATTAAAGAGTCAAACATAAGTTAGGATAGGTCAGTTTGGTTAATCATCTGTGAACTGAGGGGATGCAGCTAGGAACTAAACCTTTTATTTAATGCGGTAAAATAAAACATTTCAGAGCTTTACTGGAAAGACTCACCCAGACTATGCTGTAGTTTGCTGTGAGGGAAATGTCGATTTGCTTTTTATTATTTGTATTCTGTATTACTTCATTGCATTTTTCTATCTTGTATACTGTGATTTTGTTTTCTTTACACTGTATTTTCATTGGATTCTACTTTTAACTGCATGTTAAAACATGAAAAGACACAACAGCTCTGTCTCTTCTGAACCAGATAAGTATTACAACAGGTCAATAAAGGAGTCACACATAAGTAAGGAGAGGTTAGTTAAGGTTAATCATTTGCGAACTGAGGGGGTGGAGTTAGGAACTAAACCTTTTATTTAAGGGGTAAAACAAAACATTTCATGACTTTACTGGAAAGGCTCACCCAGACTCTGCTGCAGTTTGCTGTGAGGGAAATGTTGGTTTGCTTTTTATTTGTTGTATTTTATATTGTTTTATTGACTTTTTCTGTTTTGTTTACTGTGAATTTGTTTTGTTTACACTGTGTTTCAGTTGTATTCTGCTTTTAACTGCATATTTAAACTTGAAAAGACACCACAGCTCCGTCTCTTTTGAGTCACACAGAAATTAGAACAGGTCAATGAAGGAGTCAAACATAAGTTAGCAGAGGTCAGTTAAGGTTTATCATCTGTTAACTAATGCAGTGGAACTAGGAACTTAACCCACTATTTAAGGGGTAAAATAAAATATTTCAAAGCTTTAATAGAAAGGCTCACCCAAACTCTGTTGCAGATTGCTCACAGAGAAAGGTTGGTTTGATTTTTTATTTGTAGTATTCTGTATTGCTTTAGTGCCTTTTTTACTTTGTATACTGTGATTTGTTTTCTTTACACTGTGTTTTAGTTGTATTCTGCTTTTAACTGCATATAAAAACTTGAAAAGATATGACAGCTCTGTCTCTTGTGAGTCAGACAGAAATTAGAACAGGTGAATTAAGGAGTCACATATAAGTTAGAAGAGGTCAGTTAAGAGTAATCAGCTGCGAACTGAGGGGGTAGAGCTAGGAACTAAAACTCCTATTTAACGGGTAAAATTAAACATTTCAGAGCTTTATTGGAAAGGCACACCCAGACTCTGCTGCAGTTTGCTCTGATGGAAAGGATTTTATTTTTATTTGTTGTATTCTGTATTTCTTTATTGCATTTTTCTATTTTGTATACTGTGATTTGTTTTCTTTACACTGTGTTTTAGTTATATTCTTCTTTTAACTGCATTTTAAAACATGAAAAGACACCACAGATTTGTCTCTTGTCAGTGATACAGAAATTAGAACAGGCCAATTTAGGAGTCACACATAAGTTAGAAGAGGTCAGTTAAGATTTATCATCTGTGAACTGAGGGGGAGTGCAAGGATGTAAACCTCTGTTTAAGGAGTAAAATAAAACATTTCAGAGCTTTATTAGTGAGGCTTACCCAGACTCTGCTGCGGTTTGCTTTGAGTGAAAGTTTGGTTTGCTTTTTATTTGTTGTATTTTATATTGCTTTATTGCCTTATTCTATTTTGTATGCTGTGGTTTGTTTTCTTTACACTGTGTTTTAATTGTAGTCTGCTTTTAACTGCAAATAAAAATTTAAAAAGTCACCACAGCTCTGTCTCTTGTGAGTCAGACAGAAATTAGAACAGGTCAATTAAAGAGTCACACATAAGTAAGAAGACGTCAGTTAAGGGTAATCATCTGGGAACTGAGCAGGTGGAGCTAGGAACTAAACCTTCTATTTAAGGGGTAAAATGAAACATTTCAGAGTTTTACTGGAAATGCTCACCCAGACTGTGCTGCAGTTTGCTGTGTGAGAAAGGTTGGTTTGATTTTTCTTTGCTGTATTCTGTATTACCTTTTTCTATTTTTGCATACTGTGATTTGTGCTCTTTGCACTGTTTTATTTGTATTCTGCTTTTTACTGCATATTAAAACTTGAAAAGACACCACAGCTCTGTGTCTTGTGAGTCAGACAGAAATTAGATTGGATCAATTAAGGAGTCACACATAACTTATAAGAGCTCAGTTAAGGTTTATCATCTGTGAACTGAAGGGTTGGAACTTGGAACTAAATCTTCTATTTAAGGGGTAACATAAAACATTTCAGAGCTTTACTGGAAGTACTCAGCAAGGCTCTGCTACAATTTGCTGTGAAGGAGAATTTTGTTTGCTTTTTATTTGTTGTATTCTGCATTGCTTTATTGCCTTTTTCTACGTTAGTACTGTGATTTGTTTTCTTTACACTGTGTTTTAGTTGTATTCTGCTTTTAACTGCATTTAAAACTTGAAAGAAACCAAAGCTCCATCTCTTGTGTGTCAGACAAAAATTAGAAGCAGTCACACATAAGTTAGAAGATGATAGTTAAGGGTAATCCTATGTAAACTTAGGGGTGGAGCTAGCAGCTAAACCTTCTATTTAAGAGGTAAAATAAAACATTTCAGAGCTTTACTGGGAAGTCACCCCCAGATTCTCCTGCAGTTTGCTGTGAGGGAAAGGTTGGTTTGTTTTTTTATTTTTTATATTCTGTATTGCTTTACTGCCTTTTTCTATTTTGTATACTGTGATTTATTTCTTTACACTATGTTTATTTGTATTCTGCTTTCAACTGCATACTAAAACTTGAAAATTCATAAATAGATCTGCCTCTTGTAAGTCAGACATTAAATAGAACAGGTCAATTAAGGAGTTACCTATCTCATCTCGTTTCACCTCTTGTAAAGCTGTGAGATCTTTCTCATGATAGCCTTTCTCTATTAAGTCTTTCTGCATATTCTCCATATTCTTTAAACACTGCATCATCACTTGTCAGGCAGATGCAATGCATAGCTTGGTTTTTAACAATATTTCTATGTATATGTGGGGGGTGCATGCTGTCACGATGAAGAAGAGCGTTCCTCCTACACGGTTTCCTGTATTTCTCTGTGTTAATCAAACCTTCTACTTTCATGAGTAACACATTTAGAAACTCTATTTATCTCACGAGGGAGTGTTTTTTCTTGGCCGAGGCAATCCACCCGGCCGAGAGATGTTGTTGCTACACCTGATATTCCACATACTCGGAAAGCCTCATCTCTTTGGCTCCTACCATTTCCAGCAGTTCAAACTCATTTCTGCCTGAGAGAGTCATTGTTCACCGACAAGAAGAGGAACGCACATTAACAGATACTGATAACAATGTTGGGACACCACCAGCAAGTTCCGAACCAGTTGTGCGAAAAAAGGTTTTCTTTCATCCGCCTGACACTCCGGATCAATCTAATAATGACAATTTGAGCCTCCCTTTTCCATTACCATTCCATGTGCCCGAACAACAGACTTGGAGCCCACAATACAAGGGCAAGAAACGCAAAACGTCAAGCGAACAATTAGAGTTTCAGAGGAAGACACTGAAACCAACACACAAAACTTGGTAATAAATTTATCTCAATATGTGTTAACCTTCACAGAAGTGTCTGTTCTTAATAAGGACTTGTCGTTCATTCCCTGACAGGGGTTGGATGTTAGTGATTTGATTGTAGATTTGAAATGTTTTATAAGGAATTTGGCTTTAAATTTACATTTTAATAATGACAAGGTTAGAGAAACTGGTGTATGTGAATTTAGGAAACCTTCTACATTCATGCCTAATTTACATCCGCTTATAGATAGCTTTGAAAAAGTTTGCATGAATTACTTTTTTAAGTTGTTTTCAAAAGGTGAAGAGAGGTTGAAACCAGAATTTCATAATTTGAGTCAAGAAGAAAGATCAGCATTAAGAGACTTACAGCATAATGACACCATTATTATACGACCAGCTGATAAGGGGGGAGTGACAGTATTATTAGACAGTAGTTATTATAAACACACTATGGACACGTTACTTGATATAAATACTTACATGAGCCTACATATCTCAGAGCTGAATATGGTTATAAAGGATGTTCATGCAGAACTTTATGAGATGTTAATGCGTGGTATAATAAGTAATGACCTCTACAAATACTTTTTGATAGAAAAACATTGGTTCCAACTTTTAGGGGCCTCCCTAAAATACATAAGACTTTAGATAACCCACCCCTTAGACCTATAGTCTCAGGTAAAGGATGGCTGACTGAAAGTATATCGATTTATCTGGGAAAAACAACTGAGACCTGTAGTAGACTCCACTATTTCAATACTAAGAGATACACAACAATTTTTAGAAACCTTGGCAACACGTAGTTTGAATAATGTTCTGGTAGATTCTGATTATATGGTTACATTAGATGTCAAATCCTTGTTCACGAGTATACTCAACAATATTGGAGTTGATTTTTTGAGATTGTATTTGCTATACAAGGGTCTAACTAACAACCATGTTATAAGAATCACCATGTTGATGGATTTGGTATTGAATAATAATGTTTTTGTTTATGATGGAAGTTACTATTTACAAACTACAGGGGTGGCGATGGGCACTTCATGTGCCAACTCATATGACAATTTGGTGATGGCATATTGGGAGTCCACCTATGGACTGGAACATGAGTTATACTCAAAATACATAAAATACTACAAAAGATTTGTAGATGATCTTTTTCTGATCTGGGGGGTGACTCGGATATTTTAGATGAATTCATCTCTTACATCAATGACACAACTACATTCTTGACGCTGACATGTGAGAGATCTCAATATAAAATAGAGTTTCTAGATGTGTTACTCAAGAAAGAAGAAGGTTTGATTAACACAGAGATATACAGGAAACCATGTAGGAGGAATGCTCTTCTTCATCGTGACAGCATGCACCCCCCCACATATACATAGAAATATTGTTAAAAACCAAGCTATGCTTTGCTCCCGCCTGGCAAGTGATGATGCAGTGTTTAAAGGAGTTATGGAGTATGCAGAAAGACTTGATAGAGAGAGGCTATCATGAGAAAGATTTCACAGCTTTTCAAGAGGTGAAACGAGATGAGACAGGTAAACCATATATTAGAAGGAGTAGTGGCCCACAGACAATACAGAATAAGAAGATTCGACAAGGAAAAAGAGTAGTGATTCCATACACTAATAACAATAAGAGCATAACAGAGGTTATTAAGAGGAATTGGAGTATTTTGCAGCTAGATGATAAAATCAAGGCACTAGCAGGCCCCCACCCCAGCTTTTGCTATAAAAATACCAGATCACTGAAGAGCATGTTATGCTATAAGAGTGGTCCCACAACTTTATTCTCTTCTAGAAAAGGTACTTTTTTCTTGCCATAACTGCAATCAATGCGGTTTTGTGTTAAACAAAAACTACTTTGAACATCCAGACACATACATCAGATATGAGTTCAATCATTACGCTGATTGCAAGACACGTAATGTGGTATATTTAGCTATTTGCCAGAAATGTAGTAGTTTTTACATTGGCAAGACGAATAGAACACTTAGGAAGAGAATAAGGGAGCATTTATACGCCATTAATAAAGAAAATGAGGTTAATGTGTTAGCCAAACATGTCCTGTTACATGACACAACACACACCTTTAAGTTCTTGGTTTTGGAACTTATACATGTTACAAAGAGACTGGGGAATGTTAGTAATTATACAGAGAAGGAAGAAGGCAGGTGGATCATTAAGTTACAGGCAGATAAAGGACATGGTCTCAATATCAGGGTTTCCTTGAAACCCTTTCTACTTGACCGTCCACTAGCACATTGACATCAGTCCTCTTTGCCTTGGTTTAGGGGTTACTTCCTTGTTTTTAAATGAATTAGAGTTTTGATGTTAATTTTCATCATTTTTGTTCACTTTTTTAGATAATTATGCATATGTTGTAGATGCATATATTTATATTTTTAACTTTAATAAATTACAGGTTATATTAAATGTTTTATAATAGTGTTCACAAACAACATATATATTTATATATATTTTTTATATTTTTTGTGTTACCTATTAAGAGCCTTCCACATGTTTTATTGATGCTTTTAGGTTGTTTGCATAACAACTGAATGTGTTAAGCTTTGATCTTTTGACAGTTTTGTCATGTGTTTCTATGTACAGAGATTCATTGGCTTCCAGCTTAATGAAATTGATACTTAAATAGCTACCGTGGAGATGTGAAAGCACTTACTAAATAAAAGTTTTATCATTATACCTGTTCAGTGGACTGGTTGGCTTCGATAGTCGTGGAGTACCTACTTTTTCTTTTTTACTAAAAGCAGAATACAATTAAAACACAGTGTAATGAAAAAAATCACAGTATACAAAGTAAAAAAGGCACTAAAGCAATACAGAACACAACAAATAAAATGCAAACCAACCTTTCCCTCAGAGCAATCTGCAGCAGAGTCTGGCTGAGCCTTTCTAGTAAAGCTCTGAAATGTTTAATTTTACCCCTTAAATAGAAGGTTTAGTTCCTAGCTCCACCCCATCAGTTCACAGATGATAAACCTTAACTGAACTCTTCTAACTTATGTGTGACTCCTTAATTGACCTGTTTTAATTTCTGTGTGACTCACAAGAGACAGAGCTGTGGTGTCTTTTCAAGTTTTAATATGCAGTTAAAAGTAGAATACAACTAAAACACGGTGTAAAGAAAACAAATCACAGTATTCAAAATAGAAAAAGGCTATAAAGCAATTTACAATACAACATATAAAAAGCAAATCAACATTTCCCTCACAGCAACCTACATCAGAGCCTGGCTAAGCCTTTCCAGTAAAGCTCCGAAATGTTTTATTTTACCCCTTGAATAGAATGTTTAGTTCCTAGCTCCAGACCTTCAGTTCACCGATGATTAACCTTAACTTGACCTCTTCTAACTTATGCGTGACTCTTAATTGACCTGTTCTAATTTCTGTCTGGCTCACAAGAGACAGAGCTTTTGTGTCTTTCAAGTTTTAATATGCAGTTAAAAGCAGAACATATATAAAATACAGTGTAAAGAAAAAAAACACAGTATACAAGATAGAAAAAGGCAATAAAGCAATACAAAATACAACAAATAAAAAGCACATCAACCTATCCCTCACAGCAAGCTGCAGCTGAGTGTGGCTGAGACTTTCCAGTAAAGATCTGAAATATTTTATTTACCCCCTTAAATAGAAGGTTTAGTTCCTAGCTTTACCCGCTCAGTTTACAGATGATTAACCTTAACTGACCTTTATTAACTTAAGTGTGACTCCTTAATTGACTTGTTCTAATTTCTGTCTGACTGACAGATGACAGAGCTCTGGTGTCTTTTCGAGTTTTAATATGCAGTTAAAAGCCGAATACAAATAAAACACAGTGTAAAGAAAACAAATCACAGTATACAAAATAGAAAAAGGCAATTAAGCAACATAAAATGCAACAAATAATAAGCAAACCAACCTTTCATGCACAGGAAACTGCAGCAGACACTGGGTGAGCCTTTCCAGTAAAGCTCTGAAATGTTTTATTTTACCCCTTAAATAAAAAGGTTTAGTTCCTAACACCACAGCCTCAGTTCATCGATGATTAACTTTAACTGCCCCTTCTAAGTTATGTGTGACTCCTTAATTGACCTGTTCTAATTCCTGTCTGACTCACAAGAGACAAACCTGTTGTGTCTTTTCAAGTTTAATATGCAGTTAAAAGCAGAATACAATTACAACACAGTGTAAAGAATATAAATCACAGTATACAAAATAGAAAAAGGCAATAAAGAAATATAAAATACTGCAAATAAAAAGCAAATCAACCTTTCCCTCACAGCAAACTGCAGCAGAGTCTGGGTGAGCCTTTCCAGTAAAGCTCTGAAATGTTTTATTTTACCTCTTAAATAGAAGTTTTAGTTCCTAGCTCCATCCCCTCAGTTCACAGTTGATTACCCTTAACTGACCTCTTCTAACTTATGTGTGACTCCTTTATTGACCTGTTCTAATTTCTGTCTGACTCACAAGAGACAGAACTGTGGTGTCTTTTCAGGTTTTAATATGCAGTTAAAAGCAGAATACAACTAAACCAAACTGTAAAGAAACAAGAGACAGAGCTGCTGTGTCTTTCAAGTTTTAATATGCAGTTAAATGCAGAACACATCTAAAATACAGTGTAAAGAAAAAAATGACAGTATACAAGAAAGAAAAAGGCAATAAAGCAATACAGAATACAACAAATAAAAAGGCAATCAACCTATCCCTCACAGCAAACTGCAGCTGAGTCTGGCTGAGACTTTCTAGTAAAGATCTGAAATGTTTTATTTTCCGCCTTAAATAGAAGGTTTAGTTCCTATCTTCACCCGTTAAGTTGACAGATGATTAACCTTAACTGACCTTTATTAACTTATGTGTGACTCCTTAATTAACTTGTTCTAATATCTGTCTGACTTACAACAGGCAGAGCTGTGGTGTCTTTTTAAGTTTTAATATGTAGTTAAAAGCAGAATACAACTAAAACACAGTGTACAGAAAACAAATCACAGTATACAAAATAGAAAAAGGCAACAAAGCAATATAAAATACAACCAATAAAAAGCAAACCAACCTTTCCCTCACAACAAACTGCAGCAGAGTCTGGGTGAGCCTTTGCAGTAAAGGCCTGAAATGTTTTATTTTAAGCCTTAAATAAAAGGTTTAGTTCCTTGCTCCAACCCCTCAGATCACAGATGATTAACCTTAACTAACCTCTCCTAACTTATGTGTGACCCCTTAATTGACCTGTTGTAATTCCTGCTTGACTCACAAGAGACAGAGCTGTTGTGTCTTTTCAAGTTTAGTATGCAGTTAAAAGCAGAATACAATTAAAACACGCTGTAAAGAAAAAAATCATGGTACACAAAATTGAAAAAGGCAATAAAGCAATACAGTATACAACAAACAAAAAGCAAACCAACCTTTCCCTCAGAGCAATCTGCAGCAGAGTCTGGGTGAGCCTTTCCAGTAAAGCTCTGAAATGTTTTATATTACCCAGTAAATAAAAGGGTTAGTTCCTATCTCCACCCACTTAGTTCACAGATGATTAACCTTAACTGACCTCTTCTTAATGTGTGACTCCTTAATTGAACTGTTCTAATTTCTGTCTAACAAGAGAGAGAGATGTGGTGTATTTTCATGTTTTAATATGCAGTTAAAAGTAGACTACAACTAAAACACAGTGTAAAGAAAAAAATACAGTATACAAAAAGGAAAAAGGCAATAAAGCAATATAAAATACAACAAATAAAAAAGTAAACCAAACTTTCCCTCACAGCAAACTGCAGCATAGTCAGGGTGTGCCTTTCCAGTAAAGCTTTGAAATGTTTTATTTTACCCCTTAAATAGTGGGTTTAGTTCATAGCTCCACTGCATCAGTTAACAGATGATAAATAATTTTAACTGACCTCCGCTAACTTATGTTTGACTCCTTATTTAACCTGTTCTAATTTCTGTCTGACTCAAAAGAGACTGAGCTATAGTTTCCTTTCAAGTTTTAATATGCATTTAAAAGCAGAATGCAACTGAAACACATTGTAAATAAAACAATTCACAACATACAAAATAGAAAAAGGCAATAAAGCAATACAGAATACAACAAATAAAAAGCAAATCAACCTTTCCCTCGTAGCAAACTGGGCAGAGTCTGGGTGAACCTATCCAGTAAAGCTTTGAAATGTTTTATTTTACCCCTTAAATAGAAAGTTTAGTTCCTAGCTCCACACCCTCTGTTCACTGATGATTAACCTTAACTGACCCCTTCTAACTTATGTGTGACTCCTTAATTGACCTGTTCAAATTCCTGACTGACTCTAAAGAGACAGAGCTGTAGTGTCTTTTCAAGTTTAATATGCAGTTAAAAGCAGAATACAATTGAAACACAGTGTAAAGAAAACAAATCACAGTATACTAAATAGAAAAAGGCAATGAAGCAATATAAAATACAACAAATAAAAAGCAAACCAACATTTCCCTCATAGCAAACTGCAGCAGAGTTTGGGTGAGCCTTTCCACTAAAGCCCTGAAATGTTTTATTTCACCCCTTAAATAAAAGGTTTAGTTCCTAGCTCCACCCCCTCAGTTCACAGTTGATTAACCTAAACTGCTGACCTCACCTAACTTATGTGTTAATCCTTAATTGACCTGTTGTAATTCTTATCAAACTCACAAGAGACAGAGCTGTTGTGTCTTTTCAAATTTAATATGCAGTTAAAAGCAGAATACAATTAAAATGCAGTGCAAAGAAAACAAATCACAGTATACAAAATAGAAAAAAGCAATAAAGCAATATAAAATACAACAAATAAAAAACAAACCAACCTTTCCTTCACAGTAAACTGCAGCAGTGTCTGGGTGAGCCTTTCCAGTAAAGCCCTTAAATGTTGTATTTTACCCTTTAAATAAAAGGTTTAGTTCCTCGCTCAACCCCTAAGTTCACAGATGATTAACCTTAACTGACCTCTCCTAATTTATGTGTGACTCATTAATTGACCTGTTGTAATTAATGTCTGACTCACAAGAGACAGACCTGTAGAGTATTTTCAAGTTTTAATATGCAGTTGAAAGCAGAATACAGCCAAACATTGTGTAAAGAAAACAAATCATGGTTTAGAAAATAGAAAACGGCAATAAAGCAATAAAGTATACAACAAACAAAAAGCAAACCAACCTTTCCCTCAGAGCAATCTGCAGCAGAGTCTGTGTGAGCCTTTCCAGTAAAGCTCTGAGATGTTTTATTTTACCTTTCAAATAGAAGTTTTAGTTCCTAGTTCCTTGCCCTCAGGTCACAGATGATAAACCTTAACTGAAGTCTTCTAACTTATTTGTGACTCCTTAATTGACCTATTTTAATTTCTGTGTGACTCACAAGAGACAGAGCTGTGGTGTCTTTTCAAGTTTTAATATGCAGTTAAAAGCAGAATACAACTAAAACACGGTGTAAAAAAATCAAATCACAGTATTCAAAATAGAAAAAGGCAATAAAGCAATATACAATAAAACATATAAAAAGCAAATCAACATTTCCCTCACAGCAAACTGCAGCAGAGTCTGGCTGAGCCTTTCCAGTAAAGCTCTGAAATGTTTTATTTTACTCCTTGAATAGAAGGTTTAGTTCCTAGCTCCACCCCCTTAGTTCACCGATGATTAACCTTAACTTGACATCTTCTAACTTATGTGTGACTCCTTAATTGACCTATTCTAATTTCTGTCTGGCTCACAAGAGACAGAGCTGTTGTGTCTTTCAAGTATTAATATGCAGTTAAAAGCAGAACACAACTAAAATACACCCCTGGATTTATGAAGCCCTTTATAGCATGCAGGATTAGTTTAAGAGCTATTTTTGGCAATATGGCCGACGTGCGATCCAGGAATAAGCTCCCGGGACGTTCACGTGAGCTCTTACACTAATCCTGCACTGACCAAGCTTCTGTATACAAATTACCCTCATTTGCAGGTGAAAACCATGCAAATGAGGGTAATCTGAGATCCAGAAAGCTGGCAGCTCTCCGTGCAGGACAAGTGCAGTGTGCAGAAATGTGCTCGGTTAGTAACCGAGTACATTTCTGCAATCTACAAAACTGAGTTATGACAGCTCCAAATAAGGGTTGCATATCATTGAGGAAGCATACCAATGACCAAGTAGAAGGCCATTGGCATTGCAAACTGGTTAAAAAAGAAAAATAAACAACTTTTATTTGTTTCACCGACCTCGCCTGTTTAAGCATAGGGCAGCGGCGTGCAAATGGGACTGAGGGGGGAATTAATAAAATAAACCTAAAATAAGCAGTCTAACTAAAATCAGTATTCTGCCATGCAAGTCAATGGCAGGCAGAAGACAACCTAGCCAGTGAGTAATGGTTGCTAAGGGGGGAGGCTCAGTGTGGGACATGTATCTGTGCATTAGCATGCAGTCCTACGCAAATGAGGGAAAGGTTAGTGTATCCCAGATTTTCCCAGGGTGAGAGGCAGGTCCCAAGAGTGTAAGAGTATAAGCAGCTGGGTGCAAGACCAGGATATAGGTGACATCATGAGGGGTGTCAGGCATACTGTATGTGGATTGGAGCCCTGTGGGCCAGGATTGCCCCTAGCTTAGCACAGCTAAGCTAGGGGTGTGTCTAAACCTGCTTAGCACTCTTTACAAAGTGTAAGCGGGTGTGCACACCATGCAGCGGGTTTTACAGGAAGAAAAATAAGTTAAACTAGGAAATAGCAGCTCTGTGCACATATGAGCACTCCATTTGCGCAACGTGCACACAGGCTTAAACAGGGAGGCAATGGGAAGGGAAAACAGCAGTAGGAAGGTAATCAAGGAGAACTAGCTTAGCTGAAAGGTGAAATGTATCAGAATCAGCCAATTACACAGGCAGCAGACCAGCCCAGCCCAGCACACCATTATAAACTATGCAAACATCTTTACCCCTTGGTTTTTCGAAAAACTGCACCACCGGTGTATACAGATGGGGAAATTTACAAAACGAAAGCAAGAGAAAAAATGTTAGGGGCTGCTTTTGCTATCATACACCAGCATGTGGAAGAGGTGGAGGGTGGTGAAGATGTGAATGTTGCTGAGAAACCCACAGTGAGGGAACGGAGAAGAGTGTACAGACCCAGAGTAACCTACCAAGGGCTACATGAGCTGGAGATAGTGGAGCGCTATAGGGTGGACAGGGACCTCCTAAAGCAAATTATTGAACTGTGCCAGCCACGCCTCACACACAGAACTAACAGAGGGGAACCCATTCTAGTGGATACCAAGGTATGTGTAGGACTAAGAATACTAGCTACCTGTACCTTCCAAAGGCAAACTGGGGATATGATGGGGATTTCACAGGCATCAGCATCCATGGTACTCCACCAGTTCCTGGATGCCATGTCAGCACATGGTGGTGAGCACGTATATTTACCCATCACCCGTGAGGCGTTGGCCAGCAATATGCATCTCTTCCACCAAATAGCAGAATACCCTGAGGTAGTGGGTGCAATAGACTGCATGCACATATGCATTAAAACACCAGCAGGTGAGGGGGTAGGGTCTACATCAACCGCAAGGGCTTCCCCTCCATCAACTGCCAGGTCATGTGTGATGCCCAGGGCATAATAATGAATGTGTGTGCTGGCTGCCCTGAAAGCTATCACAATTCCCACATCTGGCATCTGACGCAGCTGTACCAGACATTTGCCAATGGGGACATCCCACACGGTCACCTAGTGGAGGATGCTGGATACGCACTGGAGCCATGGCTGATGACACCCATCAGAAATGCACACACACCCTAACAAGAACACCATAATGAGGCACACGCACAAACACGAATCATAATAGATCGTGTGTTTGGGATGCTCAAGTCACTGTTCTGGTGCCTGGACACATCTGGTAGAGCCTTGCAGTACTCACCAACTACATATACCCAAATTGTCCTTGTATATGCCATGCTACACAATATGATCCTGTGGAAACAGCTGCAGCAGGAACAGCATGGGGCAGGGCCACACAGCCCCCTCACCAGTGCCAAGGCCTGCACAGGTGCAGAGTGACTTGGAGGAGGAACAACCTGAGCCTGCCCCAGTAGGCAGAATTAGGCATGCCCAGTATGCCCTGGCCTTGGCAAAGAGGCAATGCATAGCACATACACCGACACAGTAGGGACCCAGGGAACGACACCTCTCTCCGACTCGCACATACAGTAAAAGGGATGCCAAACATGACACTACCTGTGCTCAACCATGTATAGGGAGTGTACTATGTGCATCCAACACAAGCAGCCCTGCAGCACCACCCTCAATACTGGGACACTCACAAGGTAAGTGACCCACGCATGCCAGTTGGGGGGAGCACATACCTAACAACAGTCACAGCCAGCAGGATAGGTGTAGACAAACACAAACAAATGCTGTGCTATGGCCTCTGAATGAGCCCCATGGGTAACCCCTGCCCCAGGCCTACATAGACAGACTACAGCAGGCCAGCCAGTTGGATGTAAGTCTTGCAGGGTAGGAAGTCAGAAACTAATATGTAGGTAGGTAAAGCTAAGATCTCTAGTACACTGGTATGCCTCTAGCCAACATGATAGGTAAGACTACAAACTGAAATGGTGTACCCAACATACTAGTACAGTCCTAGCAAATGTGTAAAAGTGTAAGGTGTGCCCCACCATCCTAGGTACACTTATAGTAACAGTAAAGTGTGCCCCTTCCACCCCTGTGTAGAAATGTTGAAATGGTCAGGTGTCCCCTCCCCCGCTGTGCACCTTGATAAAGCACTCTTATTATAGATAGTACCCCACCAGCCTAAAACCCACTTCCCCCGGAGTCCTTTGAAAGTTCTTTATCTACTACTTCTAGTATGTCAAGGGATCAGTTGCTAGTGTCCTCTCCAGCTCAACTGGTGAACCTGGGAATATTGAGGCAATGTTACAATTGCCTCATGTACACAGACAATCCTCTCCTTCTCCCACAAAACACAAATACATGAGAGATGCAACTATACAGCCAAACTGGAGGCTGAGCTCTCTCAACATAGGACTGGCAAGACCAGACAGGAGGAGAAGGTAACCACACACAATACATACCCAGTCACACATGGTACCATCACAACTTCAAATCATACACATACTCACACAAAGACATACTCGGAGGCTCTGATCAAAAATTTACCAAAACAGCAGAGGCCACCAAAGCAGACACTCAAACAACTACCACCTCACGACCCAACACATGCAACACATAGACCACACAGTCAGAGTGTCAAACAGTCACAGCCCTTAAGGCCTAACAAAATGCCAGACACACTTGTCATTGGTGATTCCATAGTCAGACACACTGACGTCCCGCTCACCAGACTGAGTAAGGAGAAGGTCACAGTAAGCTGCCTGTCGGGCTAGAATCCGCCACATAACGCAAGCACTCAGGTCTCTCAACAGCAGGTACAAGCACGACTCAGTCATTGTCCACGCTGGTGTCAACGACCTGAGACGATACCTCCTTGGACTACATGAAAAGGGACATCGAGGAGCTCTCTGATTATGTAGCCCAGGCAGGTATGACCCTGACCTTGAGCAGTATCCTACCTTCACCTAGAATGATGCCACAATACAGTGATAAGATGATCAGCTTTAATAATTGGCTTAAATTCTGGTGTCATTCAAAGGGATCCAATGTCTGTCTGCCTGGGATGACATGCTGGACAAGCCACGCAATGGACCTGCTTGCACCTGTCACCCTGGGCTTCCGGATATTGGCAAAGGCTCTTGCCACCCCATAGTGCCTTTTTAGGCAAGGCTCAAATTCTAAACCTACCACCCTAGAACACCAAAAGGAAAAAACTAAGGGTAATGCTGCTCAATGCCAGAAGTCTCAATCTCAAGATGCACACTTTTCGAGGCCCTTCTCAATATGGAGAACATCGATGTCTGTGCTGTGACAGAAACCTGGTTCAAGGCTCCTGAGAGCACCCCAGCACTAACAGGTTTCACCTCATATCATGCCGGCCCCAAAATCCGGACAACACCAAGAAAGGAGGGGTGTCCATATTCATAAAGGACACCCACACCTCAAGGTTGGTGGCAACGCATGATGCATCGGAGACCATCCAGGTGCAATTAACCATAGGCAAGACTGCTCTGCAATTTGTAGCATGTTACAGGCCACCCTCTCAAACTCAGGAACCTCACATGGCCTTCCTGAAAACATTGGAGGATAAATGTATCTCCAAACACCATCATACTAGGTGACTTCAACTACCCTAATATAGACTGGGAACACTACTCAAGCCCGAACACTCTAACCCAAAGATTCCTGGAGTTCATAAACTCAAATGCCATGGAACAACTAGTCACCATCCCACAAGAGGTGAAAACATACTTGATCTCATCATCACGAACATGGGATCAAAATGTTCAACACCGAAGTATACCCCTCACTGGTGAGATCAGATCATAAACTAATCTGCTGGAGGTCCTCATCCGCCCCACTTGAAACAAAAAGACCACAGTGAAAAACTTCTCAAAAGCCGATTTCACACTTCTAAAAACTAGTGTGGTCTCCTTTAAGGCCCCTGAGCCAGTGGTAAACATTACTCAAACCGCTGAATCACTTACAAATGCCTTCTACCAGCACCTACAGGACTGCATGGATCAGGCAATCCCAAACAAAACTAAGACTCTCTGTACCAAAGGCAAGCGTCCAGTCTGGTGGACCCCAGCCATAAACAAGCTCTACAACAAAAGAGGAAGCTACTACAAGATAGAGCAAAATCCTTGAAAGGTAAGACGCCTTTGATCATTATAAGTAAAAACTAAGAGCTCTCATAAAATCATCCAAGGCAAATTTTGAGAGAAAAATCGCCAAGGACTCTAAAGACAATCATAAGGCCTTCTTTAGCTATGTTAGAAACCTAGGAGGAAACTCCCAGATATGCTCAGAATTAGTTCAAAATGATGTGAAAATTACTGAACCTACACACATTGCTAACATACTGGCTGACAGGT
This sequence comes from Protopterus annectens, assembly GCF_019279795.1. Taxonomy (NCBI): domain Eukaryota; kingdom Metazoa; phylum Chordata; order Ceratodontiformes; family Protopteridae; genus Protopterus; species Protopterus annectens. The sequence continues at coordinate 1,986,346,290 of NC_056735.1, forward strand.
TCAGTGCAAACTTCTCCCCAAAAGGAGAGATATCTATTCCAGAGGATTGTAGCCCCCCAAACATCTCCAACGCCCAGGTGAGAACTGCCCTCACTAAGGCAAAAAACACAGCATCCATGGGACCCGATGGTGTCCCCGGCTGTGTGCTTCATGAACTCAACGAGGAATTAAACCCACAGTTAGGACAGCTGTTTAATCTTAGCCTCACCTCAGGATACCCAGGAGTGTGGGGCGCGGCGACTGTGGTCCCACTTCAACAGACCCTGGAAATTACCGCCCATTAGCTTGACAAGCCTTATCTGCAAAGCCATGGAGAGGATCATAATGGAACTCATAAATAAAGACATAGGGAACTTGCAGACTTTGGATCCAACCCAGTTTGGCTTTGTCAAAGGCAGATCCTGCCTCTTAAACTTGGTTGACTTTTGAGACAGTCACCAAGGCCATTGATGAGGAAAGGCAGTCCATACAGCCTACCTCGACCTGTCAAAGGCCTTGACACAATACCCCACTCAGGTATCATCGAAAAACTCATCAGCTTGAATGTAAACCCATACATCACAAGATGGGTTGCAAACTGGCTAGCGACAGAACCCACAGGGTCAGAGTTGCTGGAGCCATGTCAGACTCAAAGCCTGTCACAAGTGGTGTCCCACAGGGCTCAGTCCTGGGTCCACTCTTGTTCGGCATCTACTTTTCTGAAGTACAAGCAAACACAGGAGGGTTATGGCTGACTAAAGTTTGCAGATGACTGCAAACTGGGCCATAGTCGAAAACACATCTGACACAGATATCCTCCAGAAGGGCCTCACAGAAATGGATAACTGGTGCCAGAGCCATGGCCTGAAGTTAAACGCCAAAATGCATAGTCATACCCTTCGGGAAAAACAAGGTTACCCCTAGCTACCATATAGATGGCAATCCACTGAGCACAGAAAAAGTCATCAGGGATCTGGGGACCCAGTTGACAGTAGCCTTCGTTTGACACTCATGTTGCTAAAGTAGTTAGGAAAACCTTCTATATCGCCCACCTGATCATGAAGGGATTCACATCTAGATCAAGGGAGGTCATCGCCTGTACTCATCACTCATTAGACCTATGATTGAGTACAATGCCCGTCGAATGTATCTGACCAGACACCTGATGCAGCTTGAAAGGCCCCAAAAGTTCCTCACCAAAAGGATAAAGGGTCTCAAAAATATGTCTTATGCTGCCCGACTGAAAGAACTCCAGCTCTATTCAGTCTCATACCGCTTGCTCAGAGGTGACCTGTGCCTGACATATAAGGCCATGTCAAACCCAGATTTGATGAATATGCTTCACCTCAAAAAATCTAGATCCCTCAGAACCACAAGGGCAGGAGACTTAAACCTTGACACGGTTATAAATAGAATGTGCTGGAGGGACAGATTCATCACCCAGAGACTCCCTATGCTGTGGAACAAAATCCCGGTACATGTGAGGCAGAGCACCTCGCTGGCCTTGTTCAAGAGGAATCTTGACCAATGGATGGGAGATCGCAGATATACCCCAGGGATTACTTCAGTGTCACTGCTTGACAGAGGCACGGAAAAATGATAGGCATAGTTTTTATTCAAACTAAAGGGGTGGCGAAAGCCACATAACTATGGGCTAGGCTTATAAATGCCCTTGGGCAGATAGCCTAGTATGAACCTATGAACCTATGAACCTATAAATGCCAAATGACCAATGTATACCCTGCAGACACAGCATGCTACTTGTCAGTGTACAACACATAGATCAGCACCACAGTACAAACTACCTGGACTTGATCCACACATGCAATATAGATGGACATACTGGGCATGCTCACACACTTAAGAGGACTGAAGGCAATGTCAGTCAACAACATACTGAAAGTCCATACTGGGCATGCTCACACACTTAAAATATGAAGGCAATATCAGCAAACACCAATGGACCAGACATATCTGGCAGTTGCAGTTCTTAGTGCAGACACATATCAGTACACACCACTCCTGCCTTGCACACACAGTGGATAGGAATACAGACATATATGTAAGGACAACACACTATAATAAGTCAAAGGTATATGGACATAGATGTGTTGAAGAGGGTGACCGTGACAAGGAGCCATCTGGGCCTGTCCCACCCAGCACACAGCCAAAGGGCACCAAACACATGAGGTGCAGGTTTCGCTCAATGCAGACAATAGCCACCAGTATCTGTCAGCATGATGGCATGTTGCGTGTGTCAGCTGTGCAACATGATTGTACAAGGAAGTAGTCACCTAGTAGCTGTATACACGTACCTGTGGCATATGACCCCATGTGTGCCTACATGCGGCATGTCAACCCCTACATAAATGGGTTACGGCCCATGCACACACCGCCCTCCCCACAGCAGTATCATGACAAGCCTGCTGAGGTCATCCAATGTAAAATACACCTTTGGGAGAGCTGTAACTCAGTCATCCTCATGGCGCGTCCCAGAACTGTGTACTGCTGTACTGATAAACTAGTTAGGTAGTAGTCCTAACCCCCAACTTGGCAACTGTGTGAGTGTGTGTTTGCGTGCATGTCTCCCGGTCTCTGACTGTGTAGAGAGAAATGCTTTTTATGCTACTCACACCCCGTACAGTTCATATGCACAACACTGGCAAGGTTGCTGACGTCACTCACCTAGAAATACATCTCTGGGGAAATCATAGCTCAGTAATCTCTGTAGTGCATCCTGTAACTGCGTACTGCTCTAGTGTGATAAAGTAGTTAGGTAGGTGTTCTAACCCCAGACCTGGCAACTGTGTGAATGTCTGTGTGTGTGTGTGTGTGTGTGTGTGTGTGTGTATGTGTGTCTGACTGAGTAGAGCGAATGCTTTTTAGCCCATTCACACCCTGTACAATACATATACTCAACTTTGGCAAGGCTGCTGATGTCACTCACCTAGAAATACACCTCTGGGAAATTCATAACCCGGTACTCTCCCTAGTTTGTCCTGTAACTGCATACTACTGTAGTGTGATAAAGTAGTTAGTTAGATGTTCCAACCCCAGACTTGGCAAATGTGTGTGTATATGAATCTGTGTGTCCGTGTGTCACTGTCTGTCTTTGACTGAGTAGAGAACAATGCTTTTTAGGGTACTCACACTCCTTAGAATTTATATACTCAAGTTTGCCAAGGCTGCCGCTGTCACCCACCTAGAACTACACCTCCTCTGGGAAGGTTGTAGCTCAGTAACCTCTGTAGCACATCCTGTAACTGCATACTGCTGTAGTGTGATTTAGAGCTGTGGTAGGGTTCCTCTCCACCCATGGCAGTTGTGGATGTTTTGTGTGTGTTCCAATGTCTGTGAATGGAGGAATGCATCATAGGCTACTCACTTGCAGTACATTTCAAATGCCCTACTTTGGCAATCCTGCTGACATCATTCATTGTGAAATACAACTTTGTGGAGCAAGGTCTGTAGTAATCCCTGTGGTGTGACCTATAACTGCTCCATGGTGAAGTGTGATATAGGCCTTCGTCAGGGGTTCAATACCCAGGCATGTCGGTTGTGGATGTTTTGTGTGTGTCTCACTGTCTGAGTAGGGAGCAATGATTTTCGGCTAGTCACTCACAGTACAGTTGAAATGGCCATCTTTGGTAATCCTGCTGATGTCATTCAATGTGAAATACACCCTTTGTGGAAGAAATACTTCCGTAATGTCTGTGGCATGTACTATAAGTGCATAGTGCTTTAGTGTAATAAACTTGTTAGGTAGGGGTTCAACTCCCAGACATGACAGGTGTGTGTGTGTGTGTGTGTGTGTGTGTGTGTGTGTGTGTGTAACTTGGATCCTGTGTAGAACTGGTGGGGAGTGTGTGACACCTGTGGGCAATGTGGAGGGGGTTTTGCTTATTTATTTTATGGTGGTCCTACTATATATCACAATGTCAACCATACAGGGATAACAGATGTAAATTAGCCAAGAGGCTGGGGTGCAAAGCCATACCCATACATGTGACATCAAGGCCAGCCACGTGTTTGGCTGTGGGAGGGATGCCTATTCGTACGCGACGTATAGTGTGTGGGGCCTCTCAACCCCATTAACGGTGCATGTGGACATATGTGTATTTGTTAATCTGCCATTGCTATCTACAGATGTATGGCCATATATACCTATATAGATGTATATATCTGCTAATATATTTATAACCATGTCCGTATACACCTACATAGATATATATCTGTGTACACATATGTAACGTGCTTGTGTATATGTAGACATATAGGTGTAGACACATATATGTGTCGATTTAGGCATACGCATGTATATATGTGCATATATATTTATATATATGCATATAGTTTTAGAAAGTAATAAATATATATATATATATATATATATATATATATATATATATATATATATATATATACATATCTAGATATGTTGTATCTGTTTAGATATTACTATAGGTACACACACATATATCTAGATGTTGGTATACATTCTCTGTACTGTTGCATAACTGGACAGGATGATATGTTTCTGAAAGCATCAAATCTATTTGTATCTGTCATGGCTTAGTGGAAAATAACTTTGTCTATGGTGTGTAGGGCCCCTGGTTTGAGCCTTGCTAGAGATGTTTATTTTGTTGCTGGGCAGAACATGGCCTGTTGGATAAACAGTAATTAAGGCACTTTAAAGCAGTTGTAAGCAAGTTTGCATGGGTTTGCGTGGAGCTAAGCAATGCTTACACAGTTTAAGCAAGTCAACAGCTAACTGAGTATAACTAACTGTAACCAGACTTTAGCAGTGCTTACCTCCACACAAATCCATGTACAACTGCTTTAAAGTGCCTTAATCACTCTATTCCATCAGCCCTTGTTCTGCCTAGCAACAAAATAAAGAACCTATGCTAGGCTCGAACCCAGGACCCTGCACACCATAGCCAAAGTGATTTACTTCTAAGCCATCTCAGATATACATAACTCTGCTGTATTCACAAACATAACACCCAGCCCAGTCATTCAACAATACAGAGAATGTATTCCAACATGTAGATGTATGTGTGTGTGAAAATATATTAATGCCTAAACAGATACAACATATTCATATATATATATATATATATATATATATATATATATATATATATATATATATATATATATATACACACACACATACATTTATGTAAGCAGATATTTATATCTATATAGGTATCTACAGACATACATCTGTAGATAAAGTGGGAACATAGCAGAAACATATATGTCCACATGCACCATTAATGGAGTTGACAGGCACAAACAACATACATCATGCACGAATAGATATTCCCCCCACAGCCAAACACATCTGCCCTGCAATACACTACCAACTGTTGCAGATCCCATAACCAGGACATTACACAGCAAGGGCACAAGATGTTAACAGTATGCCATCCCACCTGTATGATGTCAGGCTGGTATCAGTCACATATCATGCAGTACAGTCAGGCTCATAATGACTCCCATTTTGCAGTCATCTGTTACCTTTGTTAGCCAGAGTCCCTTACTGTTGGCCTGTACTTCAGAGATTTAGATGCCAAACAACAGTGCTCCCAGGACTGAACCATGACGTACCCCACTTGTCACATATCTGGGGATGGATTTGGTGTCAGTTACACCTATAGTGTGGGTTCTGTCAGTAAACCATGTGGCAAACCATCGAGTGGAATAGGGATGTATGGCCGGATTCATATGTTAATCTATGTTTCCAGATTGGGGGATGGTGTTGAAGGGGTTGGTGAGGTCCACATAAGTGGACTGCCTTACCCTCTTCAACAGCAATGCAGATGGAGTCAAAGCAGTCAATCAGTTTCAGGAGACAAGACTGGCCCTCCATGAGCCCAATCTGTGTGGGGTCCAGTGTTTGAGGGTTGCCAGTGTCTGCATTCAAAACATCCCTGATAATGCATTCCATGGCCATGCTGATCAGGCTCATCAGACTGATGTGATGGTAGTTCCAGGGATCACAGGTGTATTCCCCCCTTGTGGAGTGGGATAACTGCAGCTGTATGCCACTCAGTGGGCACCAGGCCTGATGCGAGGCTATGATTACATTTGACAGTTCGGTGAGTTGCCATTCTATTTTGTAGTTCATGTAGTACACAGCCCAGGATGTCATCTGGTCCCATGGATGCTGTATTCTTAGCTGTGGGTAGTGCATTTTCTGCCTGTGTGGCTGTGATTACTGGGCAATGGAACCCTTTTCGTATTGACATGGGCACTTTTGGGGGTGAGAGGGGGTGAATGTGGCACTAAATCAATTTGCCCGGATATTGGCACATTCCGTGGGAGCAGTCTATGTAATGCCATTCTGTTGCAGCTCAGAGCAGTTCTGAGCATTGCCAATTAGAATTCAGACATAACTATAGAATGCTGTCTGGTTGTCTGTGGAATCTGTGTTGATTATAGTTACATAACCCATTTTGGAGGCATCCATGAGAGATCCCAATGTCATACTGGGGCTGGTAAGGGGGTTGTTTGCATCCTTGGATTACCCTTTTTTCTTCAACAGTCTCTACCATCTGTTGTATACTCTGTAAATGTCTGGAGACCACCAGACTGGCTTGATTATTTGGGAGGTGAACGTTGTGGTTTTATGTGGGATGTCATGAATCATGCACAAGTGGCTGTGCTCATACAGCACCTTAGTCCAGGATTCATCAGTTGAACTATCAGCTCCCATCTCCATGGGTGTCACAAACATTGTCACTTCTGCCTTGAGTTGCATGAAGTTGGTCTTGCAGAGGTCTTTTACAGACAACTGTATATACATTCCTTTCACATGTTCAGTTTGATTAGCCTATGGTGGGATTACTTTGTTGGAACCACAGTCCCATGTACTGTTGTGATGGCTTAGTGGTTAGTTACTGTGACTATAGTGTACAGGGTCCTGGGTTCATGACCTGCAAAGGCAGGTTATTTTTGTTCTGGCTAGAACAGCGGTTAATGCATACAGACTTATTAGGCCAATATAGGTCAGTCACACTCAATACAATTAAAATGCCTTACTCTGGCAATCCTGCTGATGTTAATCACTGTGAAGTACACCTTTGGGAAAAGGGTACTTCAGCAGTCTCTGTGGTGCATGCTATAACAGCGGAATACTGTAGTGTGATATAGAACTCTGGTAGGGGTTCTATTCTTACACATGGGAGTTGTGTATGCTTTTGTGTCTGTTCCTATGCCTGTGTAGAGAGCAATGCATGTTTGGCTAGTCACACTTACTACAATTCATTCACCCTACTTTGGCAGTGCTGCAGATGGCACTCACTGTGAAATAAACCTTTGGGGAAGAATACTCCACTAATCTCTGTGGCACGTTCTATAATGGCATAGTGTTGTAGTGTAATAACTAGTTAGGTAGGGGTTCTAATCCCAGGTGTGTATGTCATAATGTGTTGATGTTTGTCATTTGTCTCCTGTGTGGATGTGGTTGTGAGTGTGTAATAACTGGACCCAATGGTGAGAGTGTTTTTAAACTTTCTCATATGGTGCCCCTAGCATAATTCACAATATCCACTGTGCAGGGATAATAGATGTGATATCAGTACATAGTCAGTCATGGGTTCGATACCCTGGACTGATAGGTGTGTGACACAAGCATGCTTACCTTTTACTCTACCAACCCACTCTGACTTATAGGTTCATAGGTAGGTGCTAGGCTATCTGCCTGAGGGCATGTATAAGCCTAGCCAGAGTGTGTCGGCTTTTGCCTCCCCATTGATTAATTAACTGATCCTCTGTCAGAGCCAATGAAGTGATCCCAGGGGTGTATTTTCTGTTACCCATCCACTTGTCAAGGTTTTGCTTGAAGAGTGTTTGTGAGGGGCTCTGCCTAATGTAATTTGGAATTTTGTTCCAAAGCATAGGGAGTCTCTGTGACAGGAATCTATCCCTCCAGCATGTTCTATTTATTGTTGTGGTGAGGTTTAGCTCACTAGAGTGCATGGCTCGCAGTGACTTGGATTTCTTTAGGTGGAGCATGTCCATCAATTCTGAGCTGGACATGGCTTTGTAAGTCAGGCAGAGATCACCTCTGAGTAAGCGATATGTCACTGAGTACAGCCGGAGTTTTTTCAGTCGGGCTGCATAGGACATATGTTTGAGACCACTAATCCTCTTGGTGAGGTACTTTTGTGGTTTTTCCAGCTGTTGGAAGTGTCTTGTGAGGTACATCCCAAATGGGGCATTGTACTCTATGATGGGTCTAATGAGTGATGAGTAGAGGGGCACTATAACCTCTTTATTTCTAGATGCGAACCCTTTAGTAATTAGAAGGGCAACATAGAAGGATTTCCTAACTACTTTGGTAATATGATTGTCAAAGGAGAGATTACTATCTACCTAGGTCCCCAGATCTCTTATTATCTCTTCTGTATTAAGGGGGCTGCCACTAATGTGGTAATTCGTGAGTGTTTTGTTTTTCCCAAACGAGATGAATATGCATTTTTTGGCATTTAGCTTGAGGCCATGACTTTGACACCAGGTGTCCTTCTCAGTAAGGCCCTTTTGGAGGATGTCCGTGTCAGCTGGAGAGTCAATTATGGCTCCCAGTTTTGCAGTCATCGGCGAACTTGGTTAGTCATAGTCTTCCTGTGTTTGCCTGTACTTCTGAGACGTATATGCCGAACAGTAGGGGTCCCAGGACCCAGCCTTGCGGGACGCCACTTGTGACTGGTTTAGAGTGGGACCCGGAGCCGACTATTGTTCCGAGTGAGTTTTGTCTCTAAGCCAGTTGATAACCCATCTTTTGACATAGGGGTTCATGTTCAGGCTGGTGAGTTTTTCTGTAATACCTGAGTGAGTGGAGAATGGTGTCGAAAGCTTGGCGAGGTCAAGGTAGGCTGTGTGAACCACCTTTCTCTCATCTATGGCCTTGGTGACTGTCTCGAAGAAGTCAACCAGGTTTAGTAGGCATGATCTCCCCTAAACAAAGCTGAACTGGGTTGCGTCAAGTGTTCGGAGGTTCCCAATGTCTTTGTTAATGAGTTCCATGATGATGCACTCCATAGCCTGGCAGACCAGGCTAGTCAGGCTTATGGGGCGGTAGTTACCAGGGTCAGTTGTGGCCCCTCCTTTGTGGAGAGGAATAACCATTGCTGTGCGCCATTCTATGGGCATGTAGTCTGTGGAGAGGCTGAGGTTGAACAGCGTGTTTAGGTGGGGGGTTAGTTTATTCTGTAGTTTGTGCAAGACACAGCCTGGGACACTATCTGGTCCCATTGACACTGTGTTTTTGGCTTTGTAAAAGGGCTGTTTTCACCTGTGCATCTGTGATTTTTGGGACACTACACTTTTCTGGTATTGTTGTGGGCCTTTTTGGAGGTGAGAGGGGGGTGAAGTTTGCACTGAATCTATCTGCCAGGATGTTGGCAATATCAGTAGGTTCAGTATATTTTGTGCTATTTTGCACTAGTTCAGTGCATATCTGCGAGTTGCCACTTAGATTCTTAACATAGCTAAAGAAGGCTTTGTGGTAATCTTTTGAATCCTTGGCTATTTATCTTTTGAAGTTAGCCTTGGATGATTTCATGAGGGACCTCAGTTTCTTACTGATACTGATCAGGGATGTCTTTCCTTCTTGGGATTTGCTTTTTTTCTGAACTAGTTTCTGCCTTCTATTGTATAGCCTGTTTATTGCAGGGGTCCAACAAACTGTTTTTCTTCTCTTAGAGGAGTGAGTCTTGGTTTTGCTAGGGATGGCATGATCCCTGCATCCTTGTAGGTGCTCGTAGAGTGCATTTGTAAAGGTTTCTGCATCTTGGCAGCATTAGGCTTTAGCGTGGGGGCTGTGAAACTTACCACCTCTGTCTTAAGTAAGGTGAAGTTTGCTTTAGAAAGGTTTTTTACTGTGGTTTGCTTAGTTGGGGGTGGTGGTGGGATGTGGACATCCAGAGTGATTAATTTATGGTCTGATCTAACCAGTGACGGGTTGACCTCCGGTGTGGAACACCTGTCGCCCATGTTGGTGATGACCAGGTCCAATATGTTTTCACCTCTGGTAGGGGAGTTTACCAGCTGATCCAGGGCATTTGAGTTGATGTATTCCAGGAAGCGCTGGGCCTGGGAATTTGTATTCGAGTAGTTTTCCCAGTGAATGGTAGGGTAATTGAAATCGCCCAATATCAGGGTGTTTGGTAGGGCCTTCATGTTTTCCAGTGTCTCCAGAAATGTGGAGTGGTGGTCCTGGGTCATGGAGGGTGATCTGTAGCAGGCCACAATTTGCATTGCAGATTTGCTCGATGTTAGTTGCACATGGATGATGTCAGAGGTATCATGCTGCACCACTAACCTGGAGGTGTAGGTATCCTTGATGAATATGGTTACACCCCCTCCTTTTGTGTTTCGGTCTGTGTTCTGTGGCCAAAACTTGTGTTATGAGTTGTAGCCTGGTAGTGCTGCGGTGCTCTCTGGAGCCTTGAACCAGGTTTCAGTTACTGCACAGATGTTGATGTTCTCCAAACTGAGGAGTGCTTCGAGTGCATGCATTTTGAGATTTAAACTCCTGGCATTGAGTAGCATAACCGTCAGTTCTTTGTTAATTGTGCTGTTTACTGAGGTGGGTTTGACTTTTGAGCCTTGCCTAGAAAAGGCACTATGGGGGCAGCAAGAGCCTTGGCCAGTATTCAAAAGCCTAGGGGTGACAGGTGTAAGCCATCCCTTGTGAAGCAATGCGGCTTGTCGAGCATGTCGTCCCAGGCTGACAGACACTGGATCCCCTTTGAATGACACCAGAAGCTTAGCCAATTGTTGAAATTGATAATTTTTTTCTTTATACTGAGGTATCATTCTTGGTGAGGGCAGGATGCTACTCAGGGTCAGGGTCATGCCAGCCTGGGCTACATGATCAGAGAGCTCTTCCATGTCTCTTTTTATGTAGTCCAGGGAGGTATGTCTCAGGTCATTCACACTAACATGAAGAATGACAGAGTCATATTTGTACTTGTTCTGGAGTGACCTGAGTGCTTGTGTTATGTGGTGGATTCTGGCTCCCAACAGGCAGCTAACAGTAACCTTCTGCTTGTCCAGCCTAGTGAGTGGGATGTCAGTGTGCCTGACTATAGAGTCCCCTATTACTGGTATGTTAGGTATGTTATTTCGCCTTAAGGGCTGTGATTGTGCAGCACACTGATTTTGTGTTTTATATGTTGTCTGGTTTGTGATGGGAAGTGCAGGTTGTTTGGTTGTCTGCTTTGGAGGTCTCTGATGCTTTTGCAGGTTTTTATTTAGAGCCTCTGAGTATGATTTTGTGTAGTTATGTGTATTTTTTGCCAGTGCTGTTTTAATAGGTCTGTGTGCGGCTGGAGTTGTGTTGCAAGTGTTAGCCTACTCCTCTTGACTGTCTGTTCCAGTCTTGGGTGGAGACAGCTTAGCTTCCAGTTTGACTGTATAATTGCATCTATCGCATATGTTAGTGTTTTGTGGTAGGAGGAGAGGGTTGTCTGTGTACATGAGGCAGTTGTAACATTGACTCAGGATACCCAGATTCACCAGCTGGACTGGAGAATTCACCTGAAGTTGCCCTTTGGTCATGCCTGAATAGTAGGGTGAGCTGCTTAGTCGCTTGGTTGGTGAAGGGTGAATAAAGAGCCTTGCCCTGCTGAGCAATCAGTGTTAGGGTATATTAGTGCTTGCTATTAGGTCTGAGCAAGTGCTGGGCTGTAAGATGCTTTTTGAGTGCTTAGGTTGAGAGTTAGAATAGTTTCAAGGGGAAAACTGAAGAGGAGACTTAGTGAAGCTGGGAATAATTATCCATAGCTAACCGGTACTGCCCTGTGTGCAAAACCATGCAAATGCGGTTTTTATAGTAGGGAAATGAAAGAGATAGAAATTAGCCCAAAATGGCCAATAAACTATTAACATCTGGGCTGGAACCACTCCTCCAGGGACAGATAGGTTACTCAAAGCTCCCCTCTCTCACAGGTGAACAGAGAAACTTCCTTCTATCCAAATAAGGAATGGGCAACTCAGAAGCTAGTATCACACCCTGAATTCAGCACTAGCCTGAAACTGGACTATACTAGCTTAGAAAGGCAGGAAACAAGGAACTGTTTTTTTTTTTTTTTTTTCAAAGATAAGGCAAAAAGAGTAAAAAATACACTTAAAACAGCTTTACACAACTACAAATAATCAGAAAAGGCTATCACACTTTAGTGTGTAGCCTACAACAGTTAAAGAAATTATTTAAACAAAAAACAACATTTTAAAAGAGCAGGCAGTCAAATAAGTACAATATGTGAAAAAAACAAGCTTTTAAATCACAATAAACGCTGGAAAATCTGAGTTTAGGTGGAAAACAGTTAAGTACAGCAAGAAAGTACAGAAAACTGATACTTAATCACTCCAAAGTCTCTCTCCTAAGCTAGAAGACTTGTATCAGTCTAAGGCTTTATAGTGCTACCCAGTAGGTTAGTTACAGGAAAGATGGGAAACAAGCGCAGATGTGGTCTTTTAAAAAAGAAAGTTCAAAGAGATGGACAAACTGACCAAATGGTTAATAAACTACAATTTCTGGGCCAGGAACCTCTCCTCTTGTGGTAGACAGGCTACCTAGTGCTTACCACTCCCACTGATAAGCTAGAAGGATTTCCTCCAACACAGAAAGGCTTGCGGGGCTCAGAAGCTTACCAACAATCCTGGATACAGCAACTCTGTATCTGGACTAGGCTTGTTACAGGAAAGGTAGGAAACAAGCACAAGTGCGGCTTTTAAACCAGAATGTTGAAAGAGATGGAAAAAACTGCCCAAACAGCCAATAGCTATCATTTCTGGGCCAGGAACCACTCCTCTTGTGGTAGATAGGCTACCTAATGCTTGCCACTCCCACTGATAAGCTAGAAGGCTTCCCTCCAACACAGAAAGGCTTGGGGGGTTCAGAAGCTTACAAAACATCCTGGAATACAGTACCTGGACTAGACTAGTTACAGCAAAGGTGGAGAACAAGTACAAACATAGGCTTTTAAGCCAGCAAGTTGAAAGAGATGGAAAACTGCCCAAACGGCCAAATAAACTACAATTTCCGGGCCAAAACTCACTCTTCCTGTGGAGGATAGGCTACCTAGTGCTTACCATTCCCACTGATAAGCTAGAATGCTTTCCTCCAACACAGAAAGGCTTGGGGGCTCAGAAGCTTACTAACAATCCTGGATACAGCAACTCTGTAACCCGACTAGGCTAGTTATAGGAAAGGTGGGAAACAGGCACAAGTGCAGCTTTCAAGCCAGAAAGTTGAAAGAGATTGAAAAAAACTACTCAAACAGCCAATAGCTGCAATTTCTGGGCCAGGGACCACTCCTCTTGTGGTAGATAGGCTACCTGATGCTTACCACTCCCACTGATAAGCTAGAAGGCTTCCCTCCAACACGGAAAGGCTTGGTGGGCTCAGAAGCTTACAAAGAGTCCTGGATACAGCAAATCTGTACCTGGACTAGACTAGTAACAGGAAAGGCAGGAAACAAGCGCAAACACAGGATTTTAAATCAGAAGGTTGAAAGAGATGGAAAAGCTTCCCAAATGGCCAATAAACTCTAATTTCTGGGCCAGAAACCACTCCTCCTGTGGTAGATAGGTTACCTAGTGCTTACCACTCCCACTGATAAGCTAGAAGGCTTCTCTCCAACACAGAAGGGCTTGGGGGGCTCAGAAGCTTACCAACAGTCCTTGTTTACAGCAAATCTGTACCTGGATTACACTAGTTATAGGAACGGCGGGGACCAAACGCAAAACGGGCTTTTAACCAGAAAGTAGAAAGAGATGGCAAAACTGCCCAATCGGCCAATGAACTACAATTTCAGGGCCAAAACCCACTCTTCCCATGGTAGATATGCTACCTAGTGCTTACCACTCCCACTGATAAGCTAGAAGGCTTCCCTCCAACACAGAAAGGCTTGGGGGGCTCAAAAGCTTACCAACAGTCCTGCATACAGCAAGTCTGTATCTGGACTTGACTAGTTACAGGAAAGGCAGGAAATAAGCTCAGAATTTTTTTTTGTTACAGAAAAGAAGCTAAAACAGTAGTAAATACAATTCAAATTGTAGTGCAGGCCAGCACACCCGCACGTGTAGCAACACTACAGCAAATACAGTTCAAATAAATGCAATTAAATTAAACAAATGACTAAAAACAAGTGCAGAAGGCAGTAAATTAGAAGGCTACTAACAAGCAGTAATAAGTGCAGAGTAAGAGCGACTGAACAGATAACAGCACGCAGAAGAGCAACTAAGACAGTTACAGTAAGAGCAGATGAAAAAGATATATATATATATATATATATATATATATATATATATATATATATATATATATATATATATTTTTTTTTTTTTTAGGGAAGGAACAGAGCAGGATTAAGAGGCTACAGGGGTTGTCTTTCCAAATGCTCTCTTTGTACACAGTAGGAGTGCCTGAAATCAGAATATGATCTCACTGTACGCAGTTGAGAGAGCAAATGAGATGGGCCCAGAAGGAGTATCCACATACAAATCTACAAGAGGGGCGGGCAATTTCAAAGCCACCAACATTAATACCAAAACAAGAACAGGGAAGGTGGGTGGGAAACTAACTGTAGGGAGATAGCCACAACTTCAGTTGAGTTAATATTCAGAGAAAACACAAATAAATAAATTAAATACAGTACTATATGCAAAAGAGCAGATAAAAGTGTACTTAAATTCACTTATATGTCCAGCTGATTTCAGGTAGATGTTAGCCGGCCAAAGCTCTGATATTAAGCAGAGATATCTCAAAATGTACCATTTATATAAGGCAAGACAGGATGTCAGTGATGAGCTGAAACTACACCCTACTGCTATCAATGGCTACACAGAAATTTTTGCCTCTGTCTGCCTCTCTCACTCTCTCTCTGGTGGATGTGGAGACTTACACCTGCTTTCCTTAGGCAGCAGCATGTGTATTGTCAGTGATGCTCATGATCAGCTGATGGCCTCTGCACAGATTACAGCCCTCCTCTAGCTGATTGCATGTGGAATAGCTGTGGTAACATTCCCATAGCCAGTTGCATGGAAACACACTCCAATATCTAGGAACATGATGTTGGTGTTGGGCCTTTTCATTCAATGTGAGCAGGAACTAGATCTGTTGTTTGACAAACAGCATCACAGATGGATTGGGGACGTATCTCTGACAACATACACTGTGGATACAGGCCAACACACAGGAGGGGGATGTGCCTGTCCTGACTACAGACTGCAAGTGCTGCTATACTGCAGTTGGGGTAATATTGGTTTAACAGGGTGTGTGTGTGGATATGGCTGTCCTACATGTTTTAATACTTGTCATGTCAGTGCTATGTTTAAGAAGAATCCCCATCTGTAGGGTCATCTGTAGGCTGGGCAGTGTGCGGTGTCTTGTGTTCCTTGTGTTACCCACAGAGCACCTATCTCTCAATTGCAGAAGGTAGTGTGAGGATTGCAGCCATTCGATGGTGACAGCCGGGAGAGGTACTGACGTCATATCCCTCATAGGATATATGTTGCATCACACCCTGTTACAGCAGGAAATGTATGAGGTCATCACAGCGACATGTCAATATTGGCCCTGTGTTTGTGCCTCCA
Organism: Protopterus annectens; assembly: GCF_019279795.1. NCBI lineage: Eukaryota > Metazoa > Chordata > Ceratodontiformes > Protopteridae > Protopterus > Protopterus annectens. The sequence continues at coordinate 1,986,361,884 of NC_056735.1, forward strand.
GCCACAGCCCTGTCAACCTTTGTACATATGTCATGCAGTAGGGGGCTGCATATGTTCTGTACACCATATTCATTGACAGCATAGCTGATAACAAGCCAGTCAGATAACAGACTGCTGGATATGCTGTGTATAGTATTGGCTTTTACTGAGGACATGACTTGGACAGTCTGTGGTTGTGTGTACAGTACTGGTGTCTGTGTACATAGGGCAGGAGTCTGCAACCTTCAGTATCCCAGGAGTCATGTCTGTCCCCTCTCATACCAAAGTAAAGTCATTGGGAACCACAACAGCTAATTGACCCCTGAGGACATGACTTGGACAGTCTGTGGTTGTGTGTACAGTACTGGTGTCTGTGTACATAGGGCAGGAGTCTGCAACCTTCAGTATCCCAGGAGTCATGTCTGTCCCCTCTCATACCAAAGTAAAGTCATTGGGAACCACAACAGCTAATTGACCCCTAATATGACAATAACACTGCATATAAGGTTTCAAATATTGTTATACTATATATGACAGAACTAATTGTATCAGAGCAATAACTAACATCCATTCATGATTGTGTTCCTGTGTTGGCCTGGTTGATCTCTGTGTGTGTTTGTGTGTGGGTGGTGCATTACAGTGTCCATTAATTCTCAGAGGTACAGGGAGCCACTACAGCAGGTTGTTAGAGCTGCTTGTGGCTCCAGAGCTGCAGGTTGCAGACCCCTGAGTTAGGAATTTGAAGACAATCTCTGCATTGTGCATACGTACCTTGGGCAGTGCACAGACTGTTGTAGATGCAATTGTTATTTGTCCTGTACTATGTGATGTTACATGCTGCCCCAGTGTATGGTATCCTATTTGCTCACATGTCTGTAGGGCCAGGAACATGTGTCCCATACCACAGACAGTCAATGGACACCACTGTGCCATGACCAGTGTATGTACGGTTACTGTGTGAATAGTACATATGAGGATGGTGTTTATCAGATGGTCATTATACTGTCATATTAAGCTTGTGTAATCACATACCCTGTTGTGGAATATGATTGCAGAACATCCTACTGCTGACATATGTACACCTAGAACACAACTGGATAACATTATAGAGACCACAATCAAGCAGTGTACCTAACAGCTGTAATGCATCATTGCCTGAAGACTATACTACCTGACAAATGTGCCTCACACCCTACCCTGCAACATGTTACACTGCAGTACTATGCTACATGGTTGTACAGTCACCGTGTGCATCAGAACCATATCAGCCTGTCCCTTCATTGATGGTATGGATGACAGGGATGGGGCACAGGTATCATCATATGCACAGGGTGTGGTGTTGGTTTGCCAGAGGCCAAGGGTGGCCCATACATTTGACGCCATGTGTGTGGGTGAGAGGTGTACTCTGGGGAGCTGGCTGAGGTGATATGGTGTGTGTAGGTATGAGGTTGCCTAGGTGTGTTTTCGAGAGGGTGTGGGTATGCATGCACACAGTTCTGCCATGTGGCTGCCCTACACAGGTATTTATGGACAGCTGCAGACCATAGCTGGCAGGGTGTGCAGTTCAATGCCTCTGGCCACGGACATGTGGACTGCACCTGCCAGGTGTTCCACTGACACATTCAGCTACAGCCCTTGAGGTTCTACTCTCACCTGTGGATGACATTTGTCAGCTGGTACCAGGCCCCTCCAGGGACTGGCCAGAACCATGTGCACGTGGCCTATGGTGGTGTGGTGTGGACAGCACACCCCCCGCACTGCCGGAGGTGTTACTACCACTACGGGAGCCCCTTGGTATCCTGACATGTCCACGTTGACTACCAGCTGATGGTGTTGCTGCCCTATGTCCACATGGATGTTGCACCACTCCCACCACATGTTCTAGCATGGACAGACCACGATCAGTGAGGGCCATCATCTCACTAGACCATCTATCCATGAACTCAGTTACTCCACGGATGGCACTAGCAAGTTCACAGATGTTGTCATTTGATGATGTGAGAGCAGCCCTCTGCAGCCCTGAGAGCCTGTCTGTGGTAACGTTCTGTACATGCCTGTGCCACCATGACAGCCTGAAACATGCGTCTGGTGATAGCACCTATGTTGCCTCTGCCAGGGGCATGATGTCCAGTTGACCTACCACGAGCACCCTGGGACTTCTGCCTATATGGTGCTCTGCTGGAGAACCGGCTATGCCTGCTGTGACCGGACACAGTACGCATGGTCACCACACTTCCCTGTGCAGTTGCACTAAATGCCAGCTGTCCTTCCACTATGGCCACTGGTGATGGGGTGCATATAAGCACTGAAACTGTGTGCGGGGGTGTGTTGTTTAAAAGGGGAATGTCAAGTGCATCCACAGTGTTGTCCCCTGACAATCCAGCCTGTGCCTCACCATTAGTATCATCATCATCGGTGTCTGTATGGACACCTACATCAGCCTGGCTGCAGGAGGGAATGTGACCCACCTCGCCACCTGTGGGGGAGAACAATAAATGCACTTTAAAACATATACATCGTTGCCTAACAGTACACGCACAAACACACACACACACACACACACACACACACACACACACACACACACACACACACACACACCTGCGTTATACCTACCTGTCAATGGCTTTACAGTCAGTCCCACTTGTATGTCCATGTGATACCCCACCCTGCATCACACTTGCTAACATACACACATTGATACCTCTCATTAACATTACAGTCCTACAAATGGCCAACTAGTGGTCACAACACAAGCCCTGTTGCTACTTCACCTGCCTGACCTGTGTGTGGTGGATATATATGGCCTCAATGTTGTAATTTGGTATGCACCCTCTATATGGCCGGAAATGATGTACATGGCCCCTATATGTGTGGGGTACTATGTTGCATCCATAATATCTCCCACTGGTCTGTCATGAGTATGTAAAGCTCAGTACATGCCAGATATGCTGCTCCGTCAGCTCATCATGTGACAACTGTAATATTTGGATACACTCCCTGGTGTTACTGGTACTTCTACAATACATCTGTACAGCTGCATACATGGTTTGAAGGTGATCTCTCTGCTGACTGCAATATTAAGTGTGTACCTGGAGTCTACCTTCCCTCTGGATGCCTGTTCCGTGCTACAGACCATATCATACTATTTGCTGTCCTGTGAATACACACATGAGAGGTATTCCTGGTGTGTAATGTGGCAGTCCATATCCATGTCCTGCATGGTCATAACAGGAGGTACAGTCATCTGAACACACCACAATCACACGTGCATATGTGGCCACACACACAAACACACACATGAACACATGTATCCTACATACATCTACTTCCCTCACGTTCAACAGAGTGACCCTGCATGCAACCTAGATAACCACCAAGAGGAACACACATACAGGTGAGGTTGCACATTGATCATACACACAGTCACCCTACCCATCTGCCAACATGAAGAACATATGGTACAGAACAGCATGCAGTTCAGCTATACTCAATCCATGCTAGCAACAGTATACATGTGTGTGATGCTTTTGCTGTGCCACTAGGTGATGTCCCTTCCCCTGGATACCACTGTACCCATGTACACAGCATTGCTGTGCACCTGTTCTGCACCCATCCATGTACTGTTTGCCACAACTCACAGGTGAACAACCCATTGTGGAATGTGTAGTACCCTGTCAGTTGTGTCAGCTTTACTTCTCACAGCCCCTATGTTTTTCAGCAACACATACCTGGGATAATATGTGGACAGTTGTCATTGGTGAATGCCTGATGCCTGATATACAGCTGTCAACATAAAAAAATATATATGTATGACCACTGCGATAGTCTTACCCTGAGAACCATCAGTGCATACCGTTGCTATGGGGGGTGTACACACCTTTATTTATTTCACACACACAACCATGATCTGCCATGGGACCACATCACTGCATATCTTAGCAGTACACGACCCTGGTATGTCACATACGTCCTGTACTTTCACATACAGTGTCTATAGACGGTGTTAGGTGTGCAGCTGCTGACCACAATGCATGTACAACATGTGGGCATATGTGTGCACACCTCTATCATGATGGTTTATCACACCTCTTGTTGTGTGTACTACAGCAGTCATTGCTCCTGGCAGGGGTATACCAGCATGGGCCATGTGCATTTGCCAGTGTATGTTCAGTCTGCCCTACACATGTCCCCCTATTCTGCATGATTGCAAGGTCTACCCATGTGCACATCCCATGATGTTCACACACTGCCATCACTATTGCCGTGTGTGTAGGGTTACGGCTGCCACAGGTCCTGATCCTGACTGTGTACAGAGAGAGCCATTCCTACCATCCTTAGTTTCTCAGCTGCAGTGCACTGGTTTGTCATGCTGTGACCGCCCCATCCATCTGCTCTTATGCAGATGCATGACAAGTAAGCCCTACACATGTGTGTCACTTTGCAGTGTCCCATACACTGAACACCACATGTTGCTGCCTAGACCCAAATGATAATGTGGAGTACTGTAATGACTTATGCCATAGTGCAACTCTGCAGCAGTTGCCATTGTCCTACAGGTATATACACTGCTGTTGCACTGTATATGGGTGTTATTCAAATCATGTCAGTACAGTAGGCCATGTCTACCACCAGTAAGTTACTCCCTGTGTACACATTCTGCAATGACAGGATGTTAGCATGCAGCTGTCTGACATACCCTCCCAATACCTCTGTTATGCTCTCCCCTGTGAGACCGTGCATTTCACAGCAACAATACATGCACATGTACAGCATGCATTCAGGGTAGGTGTCTTAGATGTGTGCATGACATATATCATCACCATTACATACTTGTTGTGCTGGCAAGCATCTACATAAAACATACTCACCAACTACAGGCTTCTGCCATGTTGTTATCCTGGAGGGGCCTACATAAGAGGGTGAGAGAAGAAAGGTAAGTGGCCACACCTGTGGCAGTGCTACAGGCTGGGTGCAGTGTTACCATACATCAACAATACATTCCCACAATACTACCAAATCTGGACATCTGCTTATCACTACACTGCAGCAACACAATATATCTATGACATATCAGATATGCATGATCTACCTGTACCAATGGGGATGTTTACACAACAGTGGTCTACTGATGTGCTCTGTGTCCTTACCTGCATGCTCCTCGGCTGTTGTGTGGGTGACACCCACCTCCACGATGTACAGCAGTTGTTGTAGACTGCTGGGATGGGTAGGTGCCATGAGGCTGGCCAGAAGCTCCTCCACACGCGTCAGGGGGGATGGATGGCATGGCCCCCCCCTGTGGCCAGGTGACCCCTGGACTTCAGCAGCACTGTGCCGGACATGGTGAAGCAGGTCACTTCTATAATGCTGGACCTGCTCATATGTGCAATTGTGATGTGCAACATCTTTGACCCTGTGGAGTATATCGTTCCATAGGGCAGACCACTCCAGCAGTGCATGTGAATGACTGCCAAACAGCACAGCATAGTGCTGGATCATGCATGTGAACAATATCTCGTTTTCTTCATTTGAGAATGTGGGCAAACGTACATGTGCCATAGGGTCTGTAAGACATAAAGATGTAAACAGGTCTGAGCAACTCATACAGCAGGGTTACCACAGTTCTTAATACACATCTCTGTCATCCCCCACCATATCAGCTTCAACAGACTGTGCACACAACTCATTAGTTATGGCTACAGCTTAACTAGCACTTGGACAGATATTGTATTGTACCACACCTTCTGCTATGTGATTGTAGCCATGTCCCCTGTGTGGACTCTATCATTGCTGGCCTGTTACACAATATTCACCTGCATGTCATTGTCAGGGCTACTATGGTTACATGTATGCCAGTGGTATGGCTAATCTGTGATTGTTGCACATCTGTCAGTCTGTGTTATTGGGGATATCTGTGCATGGTGTTTGACATGTATCAGGATTGTGTAGACTATTACTACCACCCTATTTTCCATAACAGTGACACGATAACATGTATATGTTCTATTGGCCAGCAGATCCATCTGTTCACAACCATCTGCCCATGATACCTGGCCACATCACATGTGTGTCCCAACATGGGGCCTCCTCATGTACTGTTACAGCAATACTAACAAGTGGAACCTCCCAGGGCATTTTGTCACCCCCCCCCCTCAGGGCACACAGACATGTTCCTGTCCCCTGGACTCAGGTCTAGGGTCTGTGCCATACCGGCCTCCACAGACACATGAGGGATGTACTACATCAGTCTGAAGGACACAGTACACATTCACAGGGCCAACATGCTCGGCCTGCTCAGCCTACAGACCAGGCACCTTAAGGAAGTGGACTGCTGTTGTAAGTAGTATTGGGTGGGCAGCTTGTTCCCATTGTGGCTATTTTGGGGCTCAAGGGGCATTCACATCACAGAACACACACACCATCCACGGTGTTTAGACACCACATGTGTCACATATGACCCCTGTAGACTTTCCTCTATATCTACCACTCCTGACCACCTCCACATGTGTAGCTGCTTTACTACCCCATATTCCCATTGCATACTTCACAGATGGGGGCTATGTGGTGCCAACAAGGGAATAACATGTGACATACCCCTCCATGGTGCACACACTGCCAGCTGTAGATATCTGTGTGTATTGTTATGTGTACTGCTGCCTCACACATAGCACGCATCACTATGGTAGTAATATAGGGGACATGTTTGTACAGACATATATGTTTGTGTGTGTGTTTGTATTTATGTAGACATGTGCATATAGATATATATCTATATATGTTTAAATATATGTGATGTATATATGTGCACATATATATGTATACACATGGGTATATATATATATATACATATATATATATATATATATATATATATATATATATTATATATATATATATTATATATATATATATTTCTGGACATACATGCTGATATACATGTATATCTTTATATATTACATATGTGACATATATACACATATGTATACCTTTATGTGGGTTACATTCAGACATCAGCTCTACAATCTCACCACACCTTCCTGCACAGCTTCAGTGTTCTGCCTTGCTACAACACAGACATACGCCACATATGCAATTGGCCTGACATTAGTGGGGTATATGGAGATGCCTATTGCAGGTAACCGTGTTACACACTTATAGCACCCCGGCATGCTACAATACAGATTCACCTGAGTATCCTGCAACTGATGGCCTGTGTCTGGCACATGGCCATCATAATATGACTGTTTGTAAGCTTTTCAGTGACCAGGCCTCTCTGTTGGATGGACGCCTACCAACTTACACTTGTTTCATAGAACTAGCCAGTTTTTCAGTTGCAACACTCAAGTCTGTTTCTTTGAGCTCAGCTGTTGTTCACAACTCGATTTAAGCACTAATTAAGCTACCAATTACTACAGCACTCAGCTTTCCTCATTTGTCTTGATGAACACAGTTTTTAGTACTTAATAAATAGGCACATATCCAGGCACGTGTAGGGGTCAGGTCCCAGTGTTTTCTCCTGTCTACCTGCTGAATCTGGCCATCTTGGGGCAATGCAGCTATTGCCTTATGTACACAGGCAACCCTCTCCTCCTATCACCCAACAATACAATGTGTGAGAGATGCAGTTATATAGCCAAACTGGAATCAAAACTCTCTTCACCCAAGACTGGACTAGACAGTCAAGAGGAGAAGGTAAACACTTGCACCACACCACACTCACCACATAGTCCCTGAAAACCTGCAGCACCAAAACACACACATAGAAAGACAAACACACACCTACATTCAAGTAGGCTCTCAGTAAACACCTGCCCAAGCAACATGGATCTCCAAAACAGAAATGCAAGCAACCTCCAAACCCCAACACAACCCAAATGACACATTGCCCAGAGTGCCACTCAACCACAGCACATAAGGCATAACAACAAAACCAACACTCTAGTCATAGCTGACTCTATATTCAGGCGCACTGATGTTCCAATCACCAGGCTACACAAGGAGAAAGTTACTGTCAGCTGCCTGTATGGTGCCAGGAACCAACCCATAATGCATGCACTCAGGTCACTCCACAACAAGTACAAATATGACTCTGTCATTCTCCATGTGTGTGTGAATGACCTGAGATGTACCTCCTTGGACTACATGATAAGGGACATGGAGGAGCTGTCCAATCTTGTAGCCCAGGCAGGTATGGCACTAGCCCTGAGTATCATCTTGCCGTCACCCAGAATGATACCACAGTACAATGACAAAATGATTAACGTCAACAATTGGCTAAGCTTCTTGTGTCATTCTAAGGAGATTCAGTGTCTGTCTGCTGGGAATAACATGATGGACAAACCACAATGCTTTGCCAGAGGTGGCCTGCACCTGTCACCCCTGGGAATCCCAGTACTGGCTAAGGCTGTTGACACTTCTATAGTGCCTTTTTTAAACAAGGTTCAAATGACAAATTCACCACCGTAACAGTTACAAGCAAGAAAAATCTGATAGTATTGCTACTCAATGATAGTAGTCTGTACCTCAAAATGCACTCACTCAAGGCACTCCTTAGAATGGAGAACATTAACATCTGTGCAGTGACAGAGACCTGGTTCAAGGATCCAGAAAGTACCCCTGCATTACCAGGCTCTAATTCATACCACACCTTTCAACCACCTAACCTGGACCAAAACATTTAATGCAGAGGTGTGTCCATATTCATTGAGGATATCCACACCTCCAGGCTAGTCGCTCAGCATAATGGATCCGAGATTATCCAAGTGCAACTCACTCTGGGCAAGGCCGCAATCCAAACTGTAGCTTGCTACAGATCACCCGCCATGCCCCAGGATTTCCACTCCTCATTTCTTGATACATTGGAAAATATTAGGGTACAACCTAACACCCTAATAATGGGCGATTTCAAGTACCCAACCATTAACTGTGAAATGTAGTCATGTACCAACTCTTGTGCCCAACATTTTCTGGCATTCGTCAATTCCAATGCCTTGGATCAACTTAGCCACACCCACAAGAGGGGTAGCTATATCCTAGACCTGGTCATTACTAACATGCTAAACCAGTGCTCTACACCACAAGTCAATTTCTCATTGGTCAGGTCTGAACACAAGCCCCCAATCCCCATTAGGGAATTCACCATTAATACTTTCTCCAAAGCCAACTTAACACTTCTTAAGACAAATGTGGGAAACTTCACGACACCCATGCTGACAGACAATAGAGGTATGACTGCTGAATCCTACACAAATGAACTTTATAAGCACTTACACAAGTGCATGGATCATGCACTCCCTAACAGAACAAAGATGCTATCCTCCAATGAAATGGGAACCAATCTGGTGGTCTCCTGCCATAAACAAACTCTACAACAGAGGAAATACACTGTTGCAAAACAGAGTAAAACCCCATGATTGGAGGAAGTCCCTGGTCAGCCTCAGTAAGAAGCTTGGATCCATCATAAGGAGAGATATCTATACCAAACGATTGCAGCCCCCCAAACATCTCCAGCGCCCAAGTGAGAACTGCTCTCTCCAAAGCAAAAAACACAGCATCCATGGGACCTGATGGTGTCCCCGGCTGTGTGCTCCACGAACTCAATGAGGAATTAAACCCACAGCTAGGACAGCTGTTTAATCAAAGTCTTACCTCTGGATACGTACCCAGGAGTGGCACTGCAACTGTGGTCCCACTTCACAAAGGCGGTGCCTCCACCGACCCTGGAAATTACCGGCCCATTAGCTTGACAAGCCTTATCTGCAAAGCCATGGAGAGGATCATAATGGACCTCATAAATAAAGACATAGGGAATTTGCAGACTTTGGATCCAACCCAGTTTGGCTTTGTCAAAGGCAGATCATGCCTTTTAAACTTGGTTGACTTTTTGAAACAGTCACCAAAGCCATTGATGAGGAAAGGCAGTCCATACAGCCTACCTCGATCTGGCTAAGGCCTTGATACAATACCCCACTCGGGTATCATTGAAAAACTCATCAGCTTAAATGTTAACCCATACATCACAAGATGGGTTGCAAACTGGCTGAGTGACAGAACCCACAGGGTCAGAGTTGCTGGCGCCATGTCAGACTCAAAGCCTGTCACAAGTGGTGTCCCACAGGGCTCAGTCCTGGGCCCACTCTTGTTTGGCATCTACTTTTCAGTACAAGCAAACACAGGAGGGTTATGGCTGACAAAGTTTGCAGATGACTGCAAACTGGGCCATAGTAGAAACACATCTGACACAGATATCCTTCAGAAGGGTCTCACAGAAGCGGATAACTGGTGCCAGAGCCACGCCTAAAGTTAAATGCCAAAAATGCATAGTCATCCTTCGGGAAAACAAGGTTACCCTAGCTACCAAATAGGTGGCAATCCACTGAGCACAGAAGAAGTTATCAGGGACCTGGGGACCCAGGTTGATAGTAGTCTGTCATTCGACACCCATGTAGCTAAAGTAGTCAGGAAGACCTTCTACATTGCCCACCTTATCATGAAGGGATTCTCATCTAGATCAAGGAGGTCATAGTCTCCTTTACTCATCACTCATCAGACCAATGATTGAGTACAATGCCCCATTGGGATGTATCTGACCCGACACTTGCAGCAGCTGGAGAGGCCACAAAGTTCCTCACCAAAAGGATAAAGGGTCTCAAAATCTGTCCTATGCTGCCCGACTGAAAGAACTCCAGCTCTATTCAGTAAACACCGCTTGCTCAGAGGTGACCTTTGCCTAACATACAAGGCCATGTCAAACCCAGATTTGATGAATATGCTTCACCTCAAAAATCTAGATCCATCAGAGCCACAAGGGCGAGACTTAAACCTCGACGCTATTAATAGAACGTGCTGGAGGGATAGATTCATCACCCAAAGACTCCTATGCTGTGGAACAAAATCGGTACATGTGAGGCAGAGCACCTGCTGGCCTTGTTCAAGAGAAATCTTGACCAATGGATGGGAGATCGCAGATATACCCCAGGGATTACCTCAGTGTCACTGCTCGACAGAGGCACAGCAAAATAATGGGTATAGTTCCCCATACTAAAGGGTGGTAAGCCACAAAGCGATGGCTAGGCTTATAAATGCCCTCGGGCAGATAGCCTAGTATGAACCTATGAACCTATGAACCTATAGGGTCCTCCAAAGCTAGCTACGTAAACAAATACGCCACTGACTCTGAGAACAACCACAAAGCATTCTATAGCTATGTCAGACTCTCAATGTCAACACTCACATCTGCTCTGTCTTATAACACACTTGCACTAAATATACAGAACCTACTGATATTGCTAACATCCTGGCAGATAGGTTCAGTGCTAACTTTACCCCCTCTCATACCCTAAGGGGCCAATCTCTATACCGGAAGAATGCAAAGTTCCTGCACTCATGGCTGCACAGGGAAGCACACTCTCAAAAGGCAAGAACACAACATCCATTGCACCTGACAACATCCCAGGCTGCGTTCTACTTGAACTACAAAATGAACTGGCACACCACCTAAGTACCATGTTTAATCATAGGCTTATCTCAGGCTATCTGCCCACTGAATGGTGCAAAGCAATGGTTAGCCCACTCCACAAAGGGGGAGCCACCACAGACCACAGGACCTACCATCCTATTAGCCTGATGAGCATGGTCTGCAAGGCTATGGAATGTATCATCATGGAACTTATACACAATGACACTGGTAAACCCCAAACTCTGGACCTCACCCGGTTTGGGTTGGTAAAAGGCAGATTATGTCTCCTACACCTGATAGGCTTCTTGGAAATGGTCAAAAAAGCTGTAGATAAGGGTAATGTGGTTTACACAGCCTATCTCGATCTCGCCAAGCCATTCAACATGATCCCCCACTCTGGAATGTTACAGGAATTCACTAAACTAGGTATACATCTGCATGTGACAAGATGGGTTGCCAATTGGCTCACTGACATAATCCACACTGTGAAAGTAGTGGACTCCAAGCCTAACATCAGACCAGTAACATGTGAAGTACCACTGGGTTCAGAGCAGGGTCCTCTTCTGTTTGATATCTACTTCTCTGATGTACATGCTAACACAGAAGGTCTTTGGCTAACGAAGTTCGCAGATGACTGTGGACTTGGAGCCATACTCACCACGCCAGACAATGTGGACATCCTATAAAAGGCCCTTGTTGAGACAGATGGCTAGTGTCAAAGCCACGGGCTGAAGCTGAAGGCCAGCAAGTGCATTGTCATCCCTTTTGGTGTAAACTCTGTACCCATGAACTAACACATAGACAGTAGTCAACTTAACACCAAAAGTGTGATGAGGGACCTTTGGACACAAGTGTACAGTAGTCTCTCTTTTGATAATGACATCGCCAGAGTAGTCAGGAAATCCTTCTACGTGGCACACCTCATCACAAAGGGTTTCTCATCCAGGGAAAATAAGTCATTGTTCCACTCTAGTTGTCACTCATTAGACCCATTATAGAGTACAACACCTCTATTGGGATGCACCTCACAAGACATGTACAACAGCTGGAAAGGCCACATAACTACCTCACATAGAGGATTACCAATCTCAGACAGATGTCCTACACACACTGTGTCATTACACTGCAGATTTACTCTGTTGCATATTGCCTACTCAAAGGCAATTGCTGCCTAACATATACAGCTATGTCACACCCATAGCTTTTGGACATGCTCCACTTAAAGTTATCCCAATCCCTCTGAGCTGCACACTGTACGAACCTACACCTTGTCAACACAATAAACAACATATGCTGGAGGGATATATTCCGGTCCCAGATACTTCCCATACTGTGGAACTAACTACCTAACTATATCAAACAAAGGTCCTCAATAGCACTCTTCAAGTCAAAACTGGATGATTGGCAGGGAGATAGGGATTTCACACCAGGGATCATGTCTGTGGCTCTGCTCGACAGTTGCACAGGAAATTACTGTTCTTGGGTGGCAAAAGCGAGGGTAACTTTTGGCTAGGCTTCTGTAGGCCCTAGGGCCAATTGCCTAGTACCTACCTCTGAATCTATGCACCTATAATGGCATTACGTCTACCACCATCTATTGGCCATGTAATATACATACTTCCAATTACACAACACACACTATGATGGCTTACATCCTATCTGTCAGTGCTGACCTGCACAGTTAAGAGCTATGGCCCACTACCCACGGGGACAGACACTATTGATCGTCATTGTCCGTCACAGTTGTTCATTTGAACATCATCACAACAACACATGATGGCACATATAGCTATTTCAAATTAATCTGTCCAATTATGATGGACCAGGTACTACATTCTATTACATGTATATGTACTTCACATACCTCTTGTTGGACAGATGTCTAGTTGTATAGCAGCTGGCTAACTGGCTGTGACTTAAGCTTTTAGTTTGCAGAGCTTTTTTTTTTGGTTCTGGCTCTGGTTCTGGATCTGGTTCTCTCTCTCTCTCTCTCTCTCTCTCTCTCTCTCTCTCTCCAGGAAATGGATTGAGCTGCTTTGAATAGATTGTGTCCTGGCTTTAGTAGGTGATGCACATGATCAGGTGATGGCCTCTGCACCAATCAGTGTCCTCCACTTAGTAACTGCATGCAGCGTGCTATGTAGTACTTCCAATTACCACTGTCATGGCAACCAGCTACTATAAATCCCTACATCATGTGGGCACGGTCCCTTTACCTTTTCTGTATGATGGACATCCTCCTGTGTGTGGGCATCTGTTACATACGGCAGGTAGCAATATCTCTTACTGAAGAACCAGCATACTCAGGCCAGCTAGATGTTTTTAGGTGTTTCTAGAACTACAGACAAGAGTGTGAGTAGAGTTGTGTTATCCTTTGTATAGTACTGGTGTTACAGGGTGTGTGCACATATTAGTTTACCTTGGAATGCAGTCTGTCTGCATAGCTTCCAACTGTGAGCCTATCCTCTTGGTGGCCAGAGCTGTGCCTATCATGTTTTGTCTGTCCACCGCATAGGTCCTGTGTCAGATATTTTATGGAAGTGTGTGTGTGTTGAGTTCTATCGGTACAAGGCTATATCCATTGAACTTTCTAACATAAATCCCCTGACTAAGGGTATGTTTCAGACTATCCCATAACACCAACAACTTGCTGAGTGCATGGCAACAGTTGTTCAGATATGGGCGTGTGTTCCAGCCTCTGTCCTACACCAACATACCAATCTTTGTTTGGGTATCAGGGGTGAGCTGATGTAAGGTATCTGGATGTACAGTACCATACACTTCACCTATAATTGCATTACCTACTGTCTCCTGCCATACAGAGTGATCTGTTTGTCAGTGGGCTTGTGATGGTGCTGGTTATGGCTTGTTATGTAACAGTTACATCCCATTTGGTCAACTGATGACTTTACCACCTACTGAATCTGTACAGGATGCTACACTGTACACCTGCATTACTTACTTTTCATTGTTTGGTATCCTGGGGCCCAGTCTGCCTTTACTATTGTCACATCTGCAGGGATTGGCATGAAAAGCAACAGTTGTGGTCCTTTCCAGAATACTGTATTAATATACCTGTTTCACATTTGCATTATCCTGTTTATATGGATGTCAGTGTCTGAATAGCTATATGACATGGCATCTAGAACTGGTATAGTGCACAAATAAAGGTGTTCCATTTATACAAACCTGTGTATGGTGTTTTTTCTATAACCTCTCTGTGGGCATATGTTGCAGGCAAAAATTGTCATTTGTATAGGTGGCCCATACAGTGTCCAGGTGTTCAGGTGTTAACTGTAGGCATAGTGGTTGTTCCAAATTGTGTGCACCTTCTACATATGTATTTTAATGTACATATTTCTGAGTGTGTATGTGTAGTCACATGTATATCTATATGTACATATATATATATATATATATATATATATATATATATATATATATATATATAGATAAAACTATATTGTATCTGCATATATGTGTTGGTGTATATTTACCCTGGGGCTGTTGATAGCTTCAACATTTTACATTTCCTACAGGTGCCAGATTGTACTGCATGATATGTTAGCATTACCAGCCTGATGTTATTAGTATATATATATATATATATATATATATATATATATATATATATATATATATATATATAAATACAGGGATATATAAAGATAAAAAGCATATATATATATATATATATATATATATATATATATATATATATATATATAGGTTCATAGCTTCATAGGTTCATACTAGGCTATCTGCCCTAGGGCATTTATACATTTATAAGCCTAGCCAGAGTATGTTTGGCTTTCGCCACCCATTTTAAATTAATTTTGCTATGCCCTTTTTCGAGGTTAGTATACTGTGCCTCTGTCTAACAGTGACACAGAAGTGATACCCGGGGTAAACCTATGATCTCCTATCCACTCATCAAGATTCCTCTTGAAGAGAGTCAATGAGGGACTCTGTCTAACCTGGACTGGGATTTTATTCCAGAGTGAAGGGAGCCTCTGGGTTATGAATCTGTCCCTCCAGCATGTCCTATTTATTTCAGTGCTGAGGTTCAAGTCTCGAGCGTGTAGCTCGATGGGATTTGGATTTTTTGAGGTGCAGCATGTCCCTTAAT
Organism: Protopterus annectens; assembly: GCF_019279795.1. NCBI lineage: Eukaryota > Metazoa > Chordata > Ceratodontiformes > Protopteridae > Protopterus > Protopterus annectens. Next base: position 1,986,377,450 of record NC_056735.1, read on the forward strand.
TCCGGGTTGGACATGGCTTTATACGTCAAGCACAGGTAGCCTCTGAGCAGGCAGTATGCCACTGAGTAGAGCTGGAGTTTCTTTAACTGGGCAGCATATGGCATCTGTTTGAGCCCTTTGATCCTCTTGGTGAGGTACTTTTGGGGTCTTTCCAGTTGCTGCAGGTGTTTGGTAAGGTACATCCCAAAAAGGGCATTGTACTCGATTATGGGCCTGATGAGGGATGAGTAAAGAGGCACGATGACCTCCCCTAATCTAGATGTGAATCCCTTCATGATTAGGTGGGCTATATAAAATGTTTTTCTAACCACTTTGGCCATGTGGTTGTCAAATGAGAGATTTCTATCAACTTGGGTCCCCAGATCCCTAATTACTTCTTCTGTACTTAATGGATTACCACCTATGTGGTAATTTGTGGGCACTTTGTTTTTGCCAAAGGGGATGACTATACACTTTTTGGTGTTTAGCTTGAGGCCATGGCTCTGGCACCAGTTCTCTGTTTCTATGAGGCCCTTTTGGAGGATGCTTGTGTCGGCTGGAGAGTCAATTATGGCACCCAGTTTGCAGTCATCTGCGAACTTGGTCAGCCACAGTCCTTCTGTGTTGGCCTGTACCTCCGAGAAATATATACCAACAAGAGAGGCCCCAGGACTGAGCCTTGTGGGACGCCACTTGTAACTGGTTTGGAGTCTGACATGGCTCCAGCAATTCTAACCATGTGGGTTCTGTCCTTGAGCCAGTTTGCAACCCATCTAGTGACATAGGGGTTTATATTTAAGCTGGTGAGCTTATCTATAATGCCCAAGTGGGGTATTGTATCGAAGGCTTTTGCGAGGTCCAGGTAGGCTGTGTGGACCACCTTCCCTTCATCAATGGCCTTGATGACTGTTTCAAAGAAGTCAACCAGGTTTAAGAGGCAGGATCTGCCCTTAACAAAGCCGAACTGTGTAGGATCCAGTGTCTGTAGGTCCCCAATATCTTTATTTATGAGGTCCATGATGATCCTTTCCATAGCTTTGCAGACCAAGCTAGTCAGGCTTATGGGGTGATAGTTTCCTGGGTCCGTTGAGGCACCACCTTTGTGGAGAGGGACCAATGTTGCTGTATGCCACTCTTTGGGTACATATCCTGTAGTAAGGCTGAGATTGAACAGTAGTTTTATGTTTGGGTTTAGCTCTTCTTGGAGTTCATGTAGGACACAGCCCGGGATACCATCTGGTCCCATTGATGCTGTGTTTTTTTTGCTTTGGAGAGGGTGGCTCTTACCTGAGCATCTGAGATATCAGGGGGGCAGCACTCTGCTGGGATAGATATTTGCCCTTTTGGTGGGGAGTTTGTGCTAAACCTATAAGCTAGGATGTTGGAAATGTCTGTGGGTTTGGTGTATTTTTTGTCATTTTGGACTAATTCTGAGCATATCTGGGAATTCCCACCCAGGTTCCTAACATAACTAAAGAAAGCCTTGTGATTATCCTTAGTGTCCTGTGCAATTTTTCTCTCGAAGCTGGCCTTAGACGATTTTATGAGTGCCCTTAGTTTTTTGCTAATACTGATCAGAGATGCCTTCCCTTTTGGGATTTTGCTCTATCATGTAGTAGCTTCCTCCTTCTATTGTATAGTTTGTTTATGGCTGGGGTCCACCAGACAGGACGTCTGCCTTTGGAGGATTGGGTCTTGGTTTTATTTGGGATTGCATGATCCATGCATTCCTGAAGGTGTTCATAGAATACATTTATAAATGATTCTGCGGTCTGGGCCATATTTTCCACAGGCCCAGGGGCTTTGAAGGATTCCACTTCGGTTTTGAGGAGTGTGAAATTTGCTTTAGAGAAGTTTTTCACTGTGGTTTTCTGGGCAGGGGGTGGGGTCGGGATGTGAATATCCAGTGTGATCAGTTTATGGTCTGATCTTACCAGTGAGGGATACACTTCTGGTCTGGAGCATAGAGTCCCCATGTTGGTGATGATCAGGTCCAGTATGTTTTCCCCTCTTGTGGGAGTGGTAACAAGTTGTTCCATAGCATTTGAGTTTATGAATTCTAGGAACCTTTGGGCTAGGGTGTTGGAGCTAGAGTAATGCTCCCAGTCTATGTTTGGGTAGTTGAAGTCACCCAATATAGTGGTGTTTGGAGAGACCTTCATATTTTCCAGTGTTCTCAGGAAGGCCGAGTGGGGTTCCTGGGTTTGGGAGGGTGGTCTGTAGTAGGCTATAAACTGGAAGGCAGTTTTACCCACTGTTAGTTGCACATGGATAGTCCCTGATGCTTTGTGCTTTGCCACCAACTTGGAGGTGTGGGTATCTTTGATGAATATCAATACTCCCCCTCCTTTTGTGATTCGGTCCACATTTTGGGACCGAAAAGCATGGTATGAGGTATAACCTGGTAGTGCTGGAGTACTCTCGGGAGCCCTGAACCAGGTTTCTGTTACTGCACAGATATCAATGTTCTCCATGCTAAGGAGAGTTTCAAGTGTGTGCATCTTGAGGTTTAGACTTCTGGCGTTGAGTAGCATTACTCTTAGTTTCTTATCCCTTGTGATACCTATGGAGGTGGGTTTGTCTTTTGGGGCTTGCCTATAAAAGGAACTATGGGGTAGCAAGAGCCTTTGCCAATATCCGAAAGCCCAGGGGTGACAGGTGCAAGCCATCCCTAGCGAAACATCATGGCTCGTCGACCATATCATCCCAGGCTGACAGGCATTGGATCCCCTTTGAATGACACCAGTACTTAAGCCAATTGTTGAAATTGATCATCTTGTCTTCATATTGTGGCATCATTCTTGGTGAGGGTAAGATGCTACTCAAGGTCAGGGTCATACCGGCCTGGGCTACATGCTCAGAGAACTCCTCTATGTCTCTTTTCATGTAGTCCAGGGAGGTATGTCTCAGGTCATTCACACCAGCATGGACAATGACTGAGTCATATTTGTACTTGCCTTGGAGTGACCTGAGTGCTTGTGTTATGTGGCGGATCCTAGTGCCTGACAGGCTGCTCACCGTGACTTTCTCATTGTTCAGCCTGGTGAGTGGGACGTCAGTGTGCCTGATGATAGATTCACCTATTACAAGTGTATCACGTGTGTTGTTTAGCCTTAATGGCTGTGACTGTTCGGCACACTGGCTTTGTGAGATATGTGTTGCACGTCTTTTGTTTTGGGGTAGTGGTTGCTTGGGTGTCTGCTTTGGAGGTCTCTGCTGCTTAGGCAGATCTTTATTTAGAGCCTCCGAGTATGTTTTTGTGTGATTATGTGTTTGGTTTGCTGTTGTGGTAGGTCTATGTGAGACTGGAATTGTAGTGAGTGTGGTTTCCTTCTCCTCCTGACTGGTTATGCCAGTACTGAGTTGAGAGAACTTAGCCTCCAGTTTGGCTATATGGTTGCATCTCTCACATGTGTTGGAATTTGTTGGGAGGAGGAGAGGGTTGTCTGTGTACATGAGGCAGTTGTAACATTGCCTCAAGATTCCCAGGTTCACCAGCTGGACCGGAGAGGAGATTGACAACTGACCTTTGGACATGCTAGAATAATATTGGGAATTCCTTTATAATTGAAAACAAGGGCCAATGGGGAGTGAGGGTGTAGTGCTTTTAATTTTTAGTTCTGACTTATATAATTGCTTTAGTGAGCAAGTGCCAGGTAATTTAAGTGCAATGTGTTACAGGTAACTTAAATGCAAAAATGACAAACAGTAACTTTCTTTCAAGTGAAACAAGGAAATAAGTACAGTAAGCAATGCAGATATCACTAGGGATTCACAGAAGCACTGAGAAGCTGCATTTTAGGTGGAATTAGCGTTCCAGGGAAATAACAAGCAAACAAACAACAAGCATACAAACAAGGTGTACCAATTTCAGTAAGAAATATTTCAAATATGCAGGCACTATAAACTTTAACCAGAAATTCCCAGCTCAGAAGGGCAGAGTCCAGCCTCTCCTCCCACAAGAGTGCAGACCACGAACCTTCTTAATGTAAAATAACTGGCCTGAAGCCCAAGTGCATAAACCAGAACTAATACACTTTAGGAATAACAGACACTGAGCTCTCAATCAGCAGTTCCCAACTTAGAAGGATGAAAGCAACCTGTCCTGACACCACAGTGCATGCCACAAACCTTCCTAATGTAAAACAAATGGTCTGAAGCCCAAGTGCTTAATCCAAAAGACTTAGAATGATAGCTACACTTTAATCAAGTTACTACCAAGCAGTAATAAATACAAATGAATACTTTAATGCCTGGATTAGTGGATTAGTGCTCAAGTTATACAAACAAAGCTAGATTCAGCAGGCCTGGATCTAGTCTATGCTACATTAAACAAGGTGTACCAATTTCAGTAAGAAGCAGTTCAGATATGCATGCACTATAAGCCTTTAACCAGAAATTCCCAGCTCAGAAGGGCAGAGTCCAGCCTCTCCTCCCACATGATTGCAGACCACGAACCCTCTTAGTGTAAAATAACTGGCCTGAAAGCCCAAGTGCTTAAACCAGAATTAATACACATTTAGAATAACAGACACTGAGCCCTCAATCAGCAATTCCCAACTTAGAAGGATGTAAGCTACCTGTTCTGCCACTACAGTGCAGACCACAAACCCTCTCAATGTAAAACAACTGGTCTGAAGCCCAATTGTTGAAACTAAAAGGTTTAGAATGAGTTACACCAAGCAGTAATAAATACAACTGAGTACTTTTAAGATGATGCAAAAGCAAAATAAAGTAGGAAGAAACACAAGTACAGTAAAAACAGATGAATTTTTTTTTCAGAAAAGTAGCAAAAGCAGTAGTAAATACAATTCTCATGCAGTGTAAGCTGGCACACTTGAATATGTAGCAATATTAGTCCACACACAGTTTGAAAAAATGTGATTAAATTAAAAAGGACTAAAAGCAAGTGCAGAAAGGGTTAATTAGGTAGAATGCAGTAAAGAGATGGGCCTGGGGGAGTGTCTTAGATCAAATCTACAGTGGGCGGGCACTGCAAAAGCCACCAAATTTAAACTACAACCAAGAACTGGGAGGGGGGGGACAGTTCAAACACAGATGTGAGGAATGTGCAAATTATAAAGCCAAACAATATATACTGTTTGTTTTCTCTCTCTCTCTCTCTCTATATATATATATATATATACAAAAGATATCTAAGCAAACAATTTAGCTCTATAATACAGAATAATACAGAAACGTACACTCAGCTCTATATATTTGCAGATAGTTCTGTAAGGCTGTCTCTCAAACTAAGGTTCCAGTTTGAATGCAGATTGTTAATTAACAGGACACACAACACTAGCTCAATTATATAGCTGAAGACAAGGCAGGAAATGAGGGGGGGGGTGGGGAAAAAGTTTCAACACAGATGTGAGGAATGTGCAAATTATAAAGCCAAGAAATATATATACTGTTCTATATATATATATATATATATATATATATATATATATATATATATATATAGATATATATATATACAACAGATAACTAAGCAAACAATTTAGCTCTATAATACAGAATAATACAGAAGAGTATACTCAGCTCTATATATTTGCAGATAGTCCTGTAAGGCTGTCTCTCAAACTAAGGTTCCAGTTTGAATGCAGATTGTTAATTAACAGTACACACAACACTAGCTCAATTATATAGCTGAAGACAGGGCAGGAAATGGGGGGGTGGGGAAAAAGTTTCAACACAGATGTGAGGAATGTGCAAATTATAAAGCCAAAAAAAATATACTGTTCTCTTCTCGCTATATATATATATATATATATATATATATATATATATATATATATATATATATATATATATATATATATATACATAACACAGATATCAACACACAATAGCATATAATACATAACAATACAGAAATAATAATACATATATATATATTATTATAGATAGTTCAGTTAGGCTGTCTCAAACAACTAAGGTTCCAGTTTGAATGAATGCAGTTTGTTAATTAACGGACACAAAACACTCAATCAATTATAAGCTGAAGAAGAAGCAGGAAATGAGGGGGTGGGGGAAAACAGTTTCAACACAGATGTGAGGAATGTGCAAATTATAAAGCCAAAAAATATATACTGTTCTCTATATATTTGCAGAGCAGTAAGACAACAGATATCTAAACAAACAATTTAGCTCTATAATACAGAATAATACAGAAAAGTATACTCAGCTCTATATATTTGCAGATAGTTCTGTAAGGCTGTCTCTCAAACTAAGGTTCCAGTTTGAATGCAGATGGTTAATATATATATATAGCTCATATATAGGTGTATATATATATATATATATATATATATATATATATATATATATATATATATATATATATATATATATATATCTATATATCTATATATATATATATATATATATATATATATATATATATATATATATATATATATATATATATGGATCACCTTTATCCCACTAACAACCAACATATCCAACACCCAATCAACAAACACTCATCCACCATACCTGCAAACAATACCTAACCTTACCAACCACATCCCAAAAATACACTACTGCACTACATATATATATATATATATATATATATATATATATATATATATATATATATATACATATATACAAATAAAAAGCAAACCAACCTTCCATCTTTCACTCAGAGCAATCTGACACAGAGTCTGGCTGAGCCTTTCCAGTAAAGTTCTGAAATGTTTTATTTTACCCCTTAAATAGAAGGGTTAGTTCCTAGCTCCACCCACTTAGTTTCAGATGATTAACCTTAACTGATCTCTTCTTAATGTGTGACTCCTTAATTGACCTGTTCTCATTTCTGTCTGACTCACAAGAGAGAAAGAGCTGTGGTGTCCTTTCAAGTTTCAATATGCATTTAAAAGCAGACTACAACTAAAACACAGTGTAAGGAAAAAAAATGACAGTATACAAAAAGGAAAAAGCAATAAAGCAATATAAAATACAACAAATAAAAAGCAAACCAAACTTTTCCTCACAGCAAACTGCAGGATAGTCAGGGTGTGCCTTTCCAGTAAAGCTTTGAAATGTTTTATTTTACCCCTTAAATAGTGGGTTTAGTTCCTAGCTCCACTGCATCAGTTAACAGATGATAAACCTTAACTGACCTCCGCTAACTTATGTTTGACTCCTTAATTGACCTGTTCTAATTTCTGTATGACTCAAAAGAGACTGAGCTGTGGTGTCTTTTCAAGTTTAAATATGCAGTTAAAAGCAGAATACAACTGAAACACAGTGTAAAGAAAACAATTCACAGTATACAAAATAGAAAAAGGCAATAAAGCAATGCAGAGTACAACAAATAAAAAGCGTACCAACCTTTCCCTCTCAGCAAACTGATCAGCGTCTGTGTGAACCTTTACAGTAAAGCTTTGAAATGTTTTATTTTACCCCTTAAATAGAAGGTTTAGTTCCTAACTTCACCCCTCAGTTCACAGATGATAAACCTTAACTGACATCTTCTAACTTATGTCTAACTCCTTAATTGACATGTTCTCATTTCTGTCTTTGTTTGTCTTTTCAAGTTTAATATGCAGTTAAAAACAGAATACAACTAAAACACAGTGTAAAAAAAAACAAATCACAGTATACAAAATAGAAAAAGGCAGCAAAGCAATACAGAATACAACAAATAAAAAACAAACCCCCCTTTTCCTGAAAGCAAACTGCAGCAAAGTCTGGGTGTGCCTTTATAGTCGAGCTCTGAAATGTTTTATTTTACCCCTTAAATTGAAGGTTTAGTTCCTAGCTCAACTTCTTCACTTCACAAATGATTACTGTTAAATGACACTTGTAACTTATTTGTGACTCCTTAATTGACCTGTTCTAATTTCTGTCTGACTCACAAGAGACTGAGCTGTGCTATCTTTTCAAGTTTTAATATGCAGTTAAATGCAGAATACAATTAAAACAAGGTGTAAAGAAAACAAATCACAGCATAAAAATAGAAAAAGGCAATAAAGCAATACAGAATATAACAAATAAAAAGCAAACAAACCTTTCCCTCACAGCAAACTGCAGCAGAGTCTGGGTGAGCCTTTCCAGTAAAGCTCTGAAATGTTTTATTTTACCCCTTAAATAGAAGGTTTAGTTCCTAGCTCCAGCCCCTCAGTTCACAGATGATAAACCTTAACTGACCTCTTCTAACTTATGTGTGACTCCTTAAATGACCTGTTCTAATTTCTGTCTTACTCACAAGACACAGAGCTGTGGTTTCTTTTCAAGTTTTAATATGCAGTTAAAAGCAAACTACAACTAAAACACAGTGTAATGTAAACAAATCACATCATACAAAACAGATAAAAGGCAATAAAGCAATACAGAATATAACAAATAAAAAGGAAACAAACCTTTCCCTCTCAGCAAACTGCAGCAGAGACTGGTTGAACCTTGCCAGTAAAGTTCTGAAATGTTTTATTTTACCCCTTAAATAGAAGGTTTAGTTCCTTGCTCCACCGCCTCTGTTCACAGATGATAAACTTTAACTGACCTCTTCTAACTTATATGTAACTCCCTAATTTACCTGTTCTTATGATGTGTATGATTCACAAGTGACAGAGCTGTGGTGTATTTTCTAGTTTTAATATGCAATGTAAAGAAGATTACAACTAAATCACACTGTAAAGAAAACAAATCACAGTATACAAAATAAAAAGGCAATAAAGGAATAAAAAATAAAACAAATAAAAAGCAAACCAACCTTTTCCTCACAGTAAGCTGCAACAAAGTCTGGGTGAGCCTTTCCAGTTATGCTCTGAAATGTTTAATTTTACCCCTTAAATAGCAAGTTTAGTTCCTCGCTTCACCCACTTAGTTTCCAGATGATTAACCTTAACTGACCTCTTCTTACTTATGTGTAAGTCCTTAATTTACCTGTTCTAATTTCCATCTGACTCACAAGAGATAGAGCTGTGGTGTTGTTTTAAGTTTTAATATGCAGTTAAAAGCAGACTACAACTCAAACACAGTGTAAAGAATACAAATCACAGAATGCAAAAAAGAAAAATGCAATAAAGCAATACAAAATACAAGAAATAAAAAGCAACCAGACTTTCCCTCACAACAGACTGCAACAGGGACTGGGTGCGCCTTTCCAGTAAAGCTCTGAAATGTTTTATTTTATCTCTTAAACAGAAGGTTTAGTTCATAGCTCCACCCGCTTAGTTCACAGATGATTGTCCTTAACTGACCTCGTCTTACTTATGTGTGACTCCTTAATTGATCTGTTTTAATTTCTGTCTGATTAACAAGTGACAGAGCTGTGTCGTCTTTTCTAGTTTTAATACACAGTTTTAAGAAGACTACAACTAAAACACACTGTAAAGAAAACAAATCACAGTATACAAAATAGAAAAAGGCAATAAAGCAATATAAAATACAACAAATATAAAGCAAACCAACCTTTCCACCACAGCAAATTGCAGCAGAGTCTAGGTGAGTCTTTCCAGTAAAGCTCTAAAATGTTTTTTTTACCCCTTAAATAGCTGGTTTAGTTCCTAGCTCCACCCACTTAGTTCACAGATTATTAACCTTAACTTTCCTCTTATTACTTATGTGTGACTCCTTAATTGACCTGTTATAGTCTCTGTCTGACTCACAAGAGACAGAGCTGTGGTGATTTTATAAGTTTTAATATGCAGTTAAAAGCAGACTACAACTAAAACACAGTGTAAAGAAAACAAATCACAGTATCTAAAATAGAAAAGGCAATAAAGCAATATAAAATACAACAAATAAAAAGCAAACCAAACTTTCCCTCACAGCAAACTGCAGCAAAGTCTGGGTGAGCCTTTCTAGTATAGCTCTGAAATGTTTTATTTTACCCCTTAAATAGAAGGTTAAGTTCCTAGCTCCAACGCCTCAGTTCACAGATAATAAACCTAAACTGACCTCTTCTAACTTATGTGTGACTCCTCAAGTGACATGTCGTAATTTCTGTCTGTCTCATAAGACACAGAGCTGTGGTGTCTTTTTTTAATATGCAGTTAAAAGCTGAATACAACTGAAACACAGTGTAAAGAAAACAAATGACAGTATACAACATAGAAAAAGACAATAAAGCAATACAGAATACAACAAATATAAAACAAACCAAACTTTTCCTCATAGCAAACTGCACCAGAGTCTGAGTGAGATTTTCCAGTAAAGCTCTGAAATGTTTTATTTTACCCCTTAAATAGAATGTTTAGTTTCTAGCTCTACCACCTCAATTCACAGATGATAAGCCTTAACTGACCTCTTTTAACTTATGTGCAACTCCTTAATTGACCTGTTTTAATTTCTGTCTGACTCACAAAATACAGAGCTGTGGTGTCTTTACAAGATTTAATATGCATTTAAAAGCAGAATGCAACTAAAACACAGTGTATAGAAAACACATCAAAGTATACAAAATAGAAAAAGGCAATAAGGCAATACAGAATACAACACATAAAAAGCAAACCAACCTTTCCCTCTCAGCAAACTGCAGCAGAGTCTGGGTAAGCCTTTCCAGTAAAGCTCTGAAATGCTTTATCTTATACCTTAAATAGAAGGTTTAGTTCCTAGCTCCACCCATTATTTTACAGATGATTAAACTTAATGGACCTCATCTTACTTATGTGTGACTCCTTAATTGATCTGTTCTAATTTCTGACTAGCGCACAAGAGACAGAGCTGTGGTTTCTTTTCTAGTTTTAATATGCAGTGTTAAGAAGATTACAACTAAAATACACTGTAAGGAAAACAAATCACAGTATACAAAGTAAAAAAAGGTTATAAAGCAATATAAAATACCAGAAATAAAAAGCAAACCAACCTTACCCTCACAGCAAACTGAGGCAAAGTCTGGAGGTGACATCCCAGTAAAGCTCTGAAATGTTTTATTTTACTCCATAAACAGAAGGTTTAGTTCCTTGCATTACCGCCTCAGTTCACAAATGATAAATCTTAACTGACCTCTTCTAACTTATGTGTGACTCGTTCATTGACCTGTTCTAATTTTTGTATGACTCACAAGAGACAGAGCTATGGTGTCTTTCAAGTTTTAAGACACAGTTAAAAACAGAATACAACTAAAACACAAAGTAAAGAAAACAAATCACAGTACTAAAGGAGAAAAACACAATGAAGCAATACAGAATATAACAAATAAAAAGCAAACAAAACTCTCCTTTAAAGCAAACTGCAGAAGAGTTTTGCTGAGTCTTTCCAGTAAAGCTCTGAAATGTTTTATTTTACCCATTAAATAGAAGGTTTAGTTCCAAGCTCCATCCCTCAGTTCACAGATGATAAACCTTAACTGACCTCTTCTAAGTTATGTGTGACTCCTTAATTGACCTGATCTAACTTCTGTCTGACTCACAATAGACAAAGCTGTGGTGTCTTTTCAAGTTTTATTGTGCAGTAAAAACCAGAATACAAATAAAACACAGTGTAAAGAACACAAATCACAGTATACAAAATAGAAAAATGCAATAATGTAATACAGAATACAGCAAATAAAAAGCAAACCAACCTTTACCTCACAGCAAACTGCAGCAGAGACTGGGCGAGTCTTTCCAGTAAAGCTCTGAAATGTTTTATTTTACCCCTTAAAGTGAAGGTTTAGTTCCTAGCTCCACCCGCTCAATTCCCAGATGATTAACCTTAACTGACCTCTTCTTACTTATGTGTGAATCTTCAGTTGACCTGTTCTAATTTCTGTCTGACTCACAAGAGACAGAGTTGTGGTGACTTTTTAAGTTTTAATATGCAGTTGAAAGCACACTACAACTAAAACACAGTGTAAAGAAAACAAATCACAGTGTACAAAATAGAAAAAAGCAATAAAGCAATACAAAATACAACAAATAAAAAACAAAACAAACTTTCACTCATAGCAAACTGCAGCAGAGTCTGGGTAAGCCTTTCCAGTAAATCTCTGAAATGTTTTATTTTACTCCTTAAACAGAAGGTTTAGTTCCTTGCACTACCGCCTCAGTTCACAGATGATAAATCTTAAATGACCTCTTCTAACTTATGTGTGACTCCTTAATTGACAAAACCAAAAATAATGTTTATTGGTGCAAGTAAAACTGTAAACCAAAAATAAGAGCACCAAGGAACAGTAGATACTGTATTTTAATATAATAAAAAATATAAAATCATTCAGAATAAAACATAAGCGCTTTCATCATATTAAAATGACTTCATCAGAACAACTGCTCAGAGTTACAATTCACTTTTAAATAGTCTCCCAAAAGTCCCTGCACATCAATTAATGCACTAATTAATCAACGTTTGAACATTTAAAGCACCACATACTGTGCCTATAGAGGGCATTGGTTTCCTTATGATGTTTAATTTCATATAAATGTTCATATATTCTACACTTCAGGGCTCTCTCTGTTTTCCCAATATAAAATCCATCACAGGTGTTACATAATGCAATATAAACTATCTTGTTGGTATAGTGAAGAAGGCAATGAGAGTAGTAAGCAGACCAACGATGTTTAATCCAGAAGCAAACACTCACAAGGTACTAAAAAGTACACACAAACTGCAAACTGCAAACCAACAATAAAAATAAAGTGTTTTTTGTCTTGCTCACTAGCAGGACTTCTTCAGATAAAAAATGTCATAAAAACTTCATCATTAAATACTAAGTAAAAAAGTGGGCATTGTAAGTCACACAAATTACACTCAGCTTAAATAAACATTGCTCACTGTGGTAAACAAGTTGTGATTTAAAATGCAAAATGCATGTTACATATATTTGCAACAGGTTTCTACTTCTTCTAGCAAAATAAGTAATCAATAATTAAACAAATAAAAGGCTTCATTGTTAACAACAGTGCTAACAAAACTACAGTTAATTAAAGTCTGAAACAAACACTGAAGTCTGAAACAAACAGTTGCCACATTACTATTACAACTAAACGCCTAAACGCTAACAAGTAGACATGTCAGGGGTCTAGAAAAACAAGAAGTGCAAAGACAAAGTGAAAGGCAAGACACATAGTGTCATATCCACACCATTCTTTCTTATTTAGAGCCATTGACTCAGTGTTTGATGACAATAGAGGTGGACCTATATCTTTATTATTGGAACAACTTGAATTGTGTTGGCAACTTCATACTGGATCTTGTTTTAATCCGGGTTTGAATGAAGTAGTATCTTTGGCATGTATAGACGGGATACATGAGAGGGGTAATACCAAACCCTGCGGACATTGTTCTTATTGTGGGTACATCCTTCAGGTACCTTCGGTAACCTTAAAAAATAGAATTGGTAGTGTTATATATTTAAGGAAAGGGAACTGTTATACCAACAAGATAGTTTATATTGCATTATGTAACACCTGTGATGGATTTTATATTGGGAAACAAGAGAGAGCCCTGAAGTGTAGAATATATGAACATTTATATGAAATTAAACATCAGAAGGAAACCAATGCCCTCTATAGGCACAGTCAGGTTTGCAGTGAACACACTGGCTTTAAATTTGCCATTGTGGATACAGTGAACCTGGATGTCTGAGGGGGGGGAGATTGGAAAAATCACTTATATAAAAAGGAATTAATGTGGCAGCTTACACTGGCTGCAAATTTCCATCCTGGATTAAATGATCATATATCTATATTGTCAGTTTTAAAGGAAAGGGCTAACCAAATTAGATAATGAACATTATTTCTATTTTATATAGGCTGAGTTCATTTAATTGAGCAATATACAAATTAATTAAATTTCAAGCTGAATGCATTTTTATGTAAAACTTCTGTTAGGGAAATGTGTTTGTATAAATATGAAGCATGTGATAATATATGTGAATTCAATATGCAAACTGTATGAACATTAGGAAAATTTGTTATATATAAATTTTTAGTATGTGGTGCTTTAAATATTCAAACGTTGATTAATTAGTGCATTAATTGATATGCAAGGACTTTTGGGAGACTATTTAAAAGTGGATTGTAACTCTGAGCAGTTGTTCTGATGAAGTCATTTTAATATGATGAAAGTGCCAGAGTTCCACTGTGGCGACCCCTAACCGGGAAAAGCCAAAAGAAGCAACAACAACAACAAAGTACTTATGCTTTATTCTGGATGACTTTATATTTGTTATTATATTAAAATACAGTATCTACGGTTCCTTGGTGCTCTTCTTTTTGACTCCTTAATTGACCTGTTCTAATTTCTGTATGACTTACAAGAGACAGAGCTGTGGTGTCATTTCATGTTTTAATATGCAGTTAAAAGCAGAATACAACTAAAACACAGTGTAAAGAAAACAAATCACAGTGTACAAAATAGAAAAATGCAATAAAGCAATACAGAATACAGAAATAAAAAGAAAACCTACCTTTCCGTCAAAGCAAACTGCAGCAGAGTCTGGGTGAGCCTTTCAGGTAAAGGTCTGAAATGTTTAATTTTACCCCGTAAATAGAAGGTTTTGTTCCTAGCTCCACCCTCTCAGTTCACAGATGATAACACTTAAATAAACTCTTCTAACGTATATGTGACTCCTTAATTGACCTGTCCTAATTTCTGTGTGACTCAAAAGAGAGAGAGCTGTGGTGTCTTTTCAAGTTTTAATATGCAGTTAAAAGCAGACTACAACAAAAACACAGTAGAAAGAAAACAAGTCACATAGTACAAAATAGAAAAAGGCAATAAAGCAATATACAAAACAGCATATAAAAAGCAAATCAACATTTCCCACACAGCAAACTGCAGCAGAGTCTGGCTGAGCCTTTCCAGTAAAGCTCTGAAATGTTTTATTTTACCCGTTGAATAGACAATTTAGTTCCTAGCTCCACCCCCTCAGTTCACGATGATTAACCTTAACTTACCTAGTCTAACATATGTGTGACTCCTTAATTGACTTGTTCTAATTTCTGTCTGACTTACAAGCGACAGAGCTGTGTTGTCTTTTCAAGTTTTAATATGCAGGTAAAAGCAGACTACAAATAAAACACAGTGTAAAAAAAACAAACCACAGCATAAGAAATAGAAAAAGGCAATAAAGCAATACAGAATACAACAAATAAAAAGCAAACCTACCTTTCACTCACAGGAAACTGCAGCAAAGACTGGGTGAGCCTTTCCAGTAAAGCTCTGAAATGTTTTATTTTACCCCTTAAATAGAAGGTTTAGTTCCTAGCTTCACACCATCAGTTCACCAATGATTACCCTTAACTGTCTCCTTCTAACTCATGTGTGACTCCTTAATTTACCTGTTCTAATTCCTGTCTGACACACAAGAGACAGAGCTGTTGTGTCTTTTCAAGTTTAATATGTAGTTAAAAGCAGAATACAATTAAAATGCATTGTAAAGAAAACAAATCACAGTATACAAAATAGAAATTGGCAATAAAGCAATATAAAATACAAAAAACAAAAAGCAAACCAACTTTTCCCTCACAGCAAACTGCAGCAAAGTCTGGCTGAGCCTTCCTAGTAAAGCTCTGAAATGTTTTATTTTACCCCTTAATTAGATGTTTCAGTTCGTAGCTCAAGCCCCTCAGTTCACAGTTGATTACCCTTAACTGACCTTTTCTAACTTATCCTTAATTGACCTGTTCTAATTTCTGTCTGACTCACAAGAGACAGAACTGTGGTGTTTTTCAGGTTTTAATATGATATGCAGTTAAAAGCAGAATACAACTAAATCACAGAGTAAATAAAACAAATCACAGTATACAAAGTAAAAAAGGCACTAAAGCAATACAGAATACAAGAAACAAAAAGCAAACAAACCTTTCCCTCAGAGCAATCTGCAGCAGAGTCTGGGTGAGCCTTTTCAGTAAAGCTCTGAATTTTTTTTTACTGACTAAATAGAAGGGTTAGTTCCTAGCTCTACCTGCTTACTTCACAGATGATTAACCTTAACTGACCTCTTATTAATGTGTGACTCCATAATTGACCTGATCTAATTTCTGTCTAACTCACAAGAGAGAGAGAGAGCTGTGGTGCCTTTTTAAGTTTTAATATGCAGTTAAAAGCAGACTACAACTAAAACTCAGTATAGAAAAAGGAAAAAGCAATATAACATACAACAAATAAACAGCAAACCAAACTTTTCCTCACAGGAAACTGCAGCATAGTCAGGATGTGCCTTTCCAGTAAAGCTTTGAAATGTTTTATTTTACCCCTTAAATAGTGGGTTTAGTTCCTAGCTCCACTGCATCAGTTAAAAGATGATAAACCTTAACTGACCTCTGCTAACTTATGTTTGACTCCTTAATTGACCTGTTCTAATTTCTGTATGACTCAAAAAAATTGAGCTGTCATGTCTTTTCAAGTTTAAGTATGCAGTTAAAAGCAGAATACAACTGAAACACAGTGTAAATAAAACAATTCAAAGTATATAAAATAGAAAAAGGCAATGAAGCAATACAGAATACAACAAATAAAATACAAATCCACCTTTCCCTTGCAGCAAACAGAGCACAGTCTGGGTGAACCTTTCCAGTAAAGCTTTGAAATGTTTTTTTTTATCCCTTAAATAGAAGATTTAGTTCCTTACTCCGCACCCACAGTTAACCAATGATTAACCTTAACTGACCTCTTCTAACTTATGTGTGATTCCTTAATTGACCTGTTGTATTTCCTGACTGAGTCACAAGAGACAGAGCTGTAGTGTCTATTCAAGTTTAATATGCAGTTAAAAGCAGAATACAATTAAAACACAGTGTAAAAAAACAAATCACAGTATACAAATTAAAACAGGCAGTAAAGCAATATAAAATACAAAAAATAAAAAGCAAACCAAAGTTTAGC
>NC_056735.1:1986394698-1986442198 GCF_019279795.1 Protopterus annectens
GGTCATTAAGATATCAAATACAATCATTCTATTTAAAATAAATAATTTCAGCCCTGTAATGTTTTATTTTCCCCTTAAATAAAAGGTTTAGTTCCTAGCTCCACCCCTCAGTTCACAGATGATTGACCTTAACTGACCTCTCCTAACATATGTGTGACTCCTTCATTGACCTGTTGTAATTCCTGTCTGACTCACAAGAGACAGTGCTGTTGTGTCTTTTCAAGTTTATAATGCAGTTAAAAGCAGAATACAATTAAAACATGGTGTAAAGAAAACAAGTCATGGTATACAAAACAGAAAAAGGCAATAAAGCAATATAGAAAACAACAAATAAAAAGCAAACAAACTTTTCCCTCAGAGCAATCTGCAGTAGGGTCTAGGTTAGAACTTCCAGTAAAGCTCTGAAATATGTTATGTTTCCCACTAAATAAAAGAGCTAGTTCCTAGCTCCACCCGCTAAGTTCACAGATGATTTACCTTAACTGACCTCTTCTAAATGTGTGATTCATTTATTGACCTGTTCTAATACCTGTCTGACTCACATGAGAGAGAGCTGTGGTGTCCTTTACAGTTTTAATATGCAGTTAAAAGCAGAATACAACTAAAACACAGTGTAAAGAAAACAAATCACAGTATACAAAGTAAAAAAAAGCACTAAAGCAATACAGAATACAACAAATGAAAAGCAAACCAACCTTTCTCTCAGAGCAATCTGCAGCAGAGTCTGGGTTAGTATTTCCAGTAAAACTCTGAAATGTTTTATTTTACTCCTTAAACAGAAGGTTCAGTTCCTTGCACTACCACCTCAGTTCACAGATGATAAAGCTTAACTGACTTCTTGTAACTTATGTGTGACTCCTTAATTGACCTGTTCTAATTTCTGTATGACTCACAAGAGACAGAGCTCTGGTATCTTTTCAATTTTTAATATGCAGTTAAATGCAGAATACAACTAAAATACATTGTTAAAAACAAAACAAAACAAATCACAGTATACAAAATATAAAAAGGCAATAAAGTAATACAAAATATAAAAAATAAAAAACAAACCAACATTTCCCTCTCAGAAAACTGCAGCAGAGTCTGTGTGAGCCTTTCCAGTAAAGTTCTGAAATGTTTTATTTTAATACTTAAATAGAAGGTTTAGTTCCCAGCTCCATACACTCAGATCACAGATGACAAACCTTAACTGACCCCTTCTAACTTATGTGTGACTCCTTAACTGACCTGTTCTATCTTCTGTCTTACTCACAAGGCACAGAGCTGTGGTTTCTTTTCAATTTTTAATATGCAGTTAAAAGCAGACTACAACTAAAACACAGTGCAATGTAAACAAACCACAGCATACAAAATAGAAAGGCAATAAAGCAATACAGAATACAGCAAATAAAAAGTAAACAAACCATTCCCTGTCAGCACACTGCAGCAGAGACTAGGTGATCCTTTCCAGTAAAGCTCGGAAATTTTTTATTTCACCCCTTAAATAAAAGGTTTAGTTCCTAGCTCCACCTACTAAGTTCCCCGATGATTAACCTTAATTGACCTCTTCTTACTTATGTGTAACTCCTTATTTGACCTGTTCTAATTTCTGTCTGACTCACAAGAGACAGAGTTGTGGTGACTTTTTTAAGTTTTAATATGCAGTTGAAGGCACACTACAACTGAAACACAGTGTAATGAAAACAAATCACAGTGTATAAAATAGAAAAAGGCAATAAAGCAATGTAAAGTACAACAAATAAAAAGCAAACCAAAAATTTGTTCAGAGCAAACTGCAGCACAGTCTGGGTAAACCTTTCCAGTAAAACTCAGAAATGTTTAATTTTACCCCTTGAATAGAAGGTTCAGTTCCTAGCTCCACCCCTTCAGTTCACCGATGATTAACCTAAACTGACCTCTTCGAACTTATGAGTGACTCCCTAATTGACCTGTTCTAATTTCTGTCTGGCTCACAAGTGACAGAGCTGTGATGTCTTTTCAAGTTTTAATATGCTGTTAAAAGTAGAACACAACTAAAACACAGTGCAAAGAAAACAAGACAGAAAAAGTCAATAAAGCAATGCAGAATACAACAAATAAAAAGCAAATAAACCATTCCCTCACAGCAAACTGCAGCTGAGACTGGCTGAAACTTTCCAGAAAAGCTCGGTAATGTTTTTTCCCCCTTAAATAGAAGGTTTAGTTCCTAGCTTCACCTGCTCAGTTGACAGAATATTTAACCTTAACTGACCTTTAATAACTTATGTGTGACTCCTTAATTGACTTGTTCTAATTTCTGTCTGACTCACAAGAGATAGAGCTGTGTTGTCTTTTCAAGTTTTAATATGCAGTTAAAAGCAGACTACAACTAAAACACAATGTAAAGAAAACAAATCACAGCATACAAAATAGAAAAAGGCAATAAAGCAATACAGAATACAACATATAAAAAGCTAACCAACCTTTCACTCATGGGAAACTGCAGTAGAGACTGGGTGAGCTTTTCCAGTAAAGCTCTGAAATGTTTTATTTTACCCCTTAAATAGAAGGTTTAGTTCCTAGCTCCACACCCTCAGTTCACCGATGATTAACCTTAACTGACCCCTTCTAACGTAATGGTGACTCCTTAATTGACCTGTTCTAATTCTTGTCTGACTCACAAGAGACAGAGGTGTTGTGTCTTTTCAAGTTTAATATGCAGTTAAAAGCAGAATACAATTAAAACACAGTGTAAAGAAAACAAATCACAGTATACAAAATAGAAAAAAGCAACAAAGCAATATAAAATACAACACATAAAAAGCAAACCAACCTTTCCTTCACAGCAAACTGCAGCAGAGTCTGGGTGAGCCTTTCCAGTAAAGCCCTGAAATGTTTTATTTTACCCCTTAAATAAAGGTTTAGTTCTTAGCTCCACCCCTCAGTTCACAGATGATTGACCTTAACTGACCTATCCTAACTGTTGTGTGACTGCTTTGTTGACCTGCTGTAATTCCTGTCTGACTCACAAGAGACAGAGCTGTTGTGACCTTTCAATTTTAATATGCAGTTAAAAGCAGAATACAATTAAAACACAGTGTAAAGAAAACAAATCATGGTATACAAAATAGAAAAAGGCACTAAAGCAATACAGAAAACAACAAATAAAAAATAAACCAACCTTTCCCTCACAGCAAACTGCAGAAGAGTCAAGGTGAGCATTTCCAGTAAAGCTCTGAAATGTTTTATTTTTCCCACTGAATAGAAGGGTTAGTTCCTAGCTCCACCTGCTAAGTTCACAGATGATTAACCTTAACTGACCTCTTCTTGTGTGACTCCTTAATTGACCTGTTCTAATACCTGTCTGACTCACATGAGAGAGAGCTGTGGTGTCTTTTCAAGTTTTAATCTGCAGTTAAAAGCAGACTACAACTAAAACACAGTGTAAAGAAAAAAAATCACAGTATACAAAAAGGAAAAAAGCAATAAAGCAATATAAAATACAACAAATAAAAAGCAAACCAAACATTCCTTCACAGCAAATTGCAGCATAGTCAGGGTGTGCCTTTCCAGTAAAGCTTTGAAATGTTTTATTATACCCCTTAAATAGTGGGTTTTGTTCCTAGCTCCACTGCATCAGTTAACAGATGATAAACCTTACCTGACCTCGGCTAACTTATGTTTGACTCCTTAATTGATCTGTTCTAATTTCTGTCTGTCTCAAAAGAGACTAAGCTGTGGTGTCTTTTCAAGTGTAAATATGCAGTTAAAAGCAGAATACAACTGAAACACAGTGTAAAAAAATTCATAGTATACAAAATAGAAAAAGGCAAGAAAGCAGTACAGAATGCAACAAATAAAAAGCAATTCATCCTTTCCCTCACAGCAAACTGCAGCAGAGTCTGGGTGAGCCTTTCCAGTAAAGCCCTGAAATGTTTTATTTTACCCCTTAAATAAAGGTTTAGTTCCTAGCTCCACCCCCTCAGTTCACAGATGATTAACCTTAACTGACCTCTCCTAACTTATGTGTGACTCCTTAATTGACCTGTTGTAATTCCTGTCTGACTCACAAGAGACAGAGCTGTTGTGTCTTTTCAAGTTTAATATGCAGTTAAAAGCAGAATACAATTAAAACACAGTGTAAAGAAAACAAATCACAGTATACAAAATAGAAAAAAGCAATAAAGAAATATAAAATACAACAAATAAAAAGTAAACCAACCTTTCCCTCACAGCAAACTGCAGAAGAGTCTGGGTGAGCCTTTCCAGTAAAGCCCTGAAATGTTTTATTTTACCCCTTAAATAAAAGGTTTAGTTCCTAGCTCCACCCCCTCAGTTCACAGATGATTAACGTTAACTGACCTCTCCTAACTTATGTGTGACTCCTTAATTGACCTGTTGTAATTAACGTCTGACTCACAAGAGACAGAGCTGTAGTGCATTTTCAAGTTTTAATATGCAGTTAAAAGCAGAATAACCCTAAACATGATGTAAAGAAAACAAATCATGGTATACAAAATAAAAAAGGCAATAAAGCAATACTGTATACAACAAACAAAAAGCAAACCAACCTTTCCCTCAGAGCAATCTGAAGCAGTGTCTGGGTGAGCCTTTCGAGTAAAGCTCTGAAATGTTTTATTTTACCCCTTAAATGGAAGGTTTAGTTCCTCGCTCCACCCGCTTAGTTCAGAGATAATTAACCTTAAGGGCCCTCTTCTAACTTATGTGTTACTCCTTTATTGACCTGTGCTAATTTCTGTCTGACTCACAAGAGACAGAACTATGGTGTCTTTTCAAGTTTTAATATGCAGTTAAAAGCAGAATACAAATAAAAAACAGTGTAAAGAAAACAAATCACATTATACAAAATAGAAAAAGGCAATAAGGCAATACAGAATATAACAAATAAAAAGCAAACCACCCTTTCCCTCTCAGCAAACTGCAGCAGTGTCTGGGTGAGCCTTTCCAGTAAACCTATGAAATGTTTTATTTTTCCCCTTAAATAGAAGGTTTAGTTCCTTGCTCCACCTGCTTAGTTCAGAGATGATTAACCTTAACGGCCCTCTTCTTACTTATGTGTGACTCCTTAATTGACCTGTTCTAATTTCTGTCAGATTCACAAGAGACAGAGCTGTGGTGTCTTTTTAATGTTTACTATGCAGTTAAATGCAGACTACAACTAAAACACAGCGTAAAGAAAACAAATCACAGTATACAAAATAGAAAAAGGCAATAAAGCAATATAAAATACAACAAATAAAAAGCAAACCAAACTTTCCCTCACAGCAAACTGCAGCAGAGTCTGGGTGAGCCTTCCCAGTAAAGCTCTGAAATGTTTTATTTTACCCCTTAAATAGAAGGTTTAGTTCATAGCTCCACCACCTCATTTCACAGATGATAAACCTTAACTGACCTCTTCTAACTTTTGTGTAACTCCTTAATTGACCTGTTCTAATGTCTGTCTGACTCAGAAAAGACTGAGCTGTGGTGTATTTTCAAGTTTTAATATGCAGTTAAAAGCAGAATACAACTGAAACACAGTGTAAAGAAAACACATTACAGTATACAAAATAGAAAAAGGCAGTAAAGCAATACAGAATACAACAAATAAAAAGCAAGCCAACCTTTCCCTCTCAGCAAACTGCAGCAGAGTCTGGGTGAGTCTTTCCAGTAGAGCTCTGAAATGTTTTGTTTTACCCCTTAATTAGAAGGTTTAGTTCCTAGCTCCACCCCCTCAGTTTACAACTGATTACCATTAACTTACCTCTTCTAACTTATGTGTAACTCCTTAATTGACCTCTTCTTATTTCTGTCTGACTCTCAAAAGACAGAGCTGTGATGGCTTTTCAAGTTTAAATATGCAGTTAAAAGCAGAATACAACTAAAACACAGTGTAAATAAAACAAATCACAGTATACAAAATAGAAAAAGGCAATAAGGCAATACAGAATACAACAAATAAAAAGCAAGCCAACCTTTCCCTCTCAGCAAACTGCAGCAGAGTCTGGGTGAGCCTTTTTAGTAAAGCTCTGAAATGTTTTATTTTATCCCTTAAATAGAAGGTTATTTCCTAGCTCCATCTGCTTAGTTCACAGATTATTATAATGGACCTCTTCTTACTTATGTGTTACTCCTTAATTGATCTTTTCTAATTTCTGTCAGACCCACAAGAGACAGAGCTGTGGTGGCTTTTCAATGCTTAATATGCAGTTAAACACAGGCTACAACTAAAACACAGTGTGATGAAAACAAATCACAGTATACAACATAGAAAAAGGCAATAAAAGAATAATATAAAATACAACAAATAAAATGCAAACCAAACTTTCCCTCACAGCAAACTACAGCAGAATTTGGGTGAGCCTTTCCACTAAAGCTCTGAAATGTTTTATTTTACCCCTTAAATATAAGGTTTAGTTCCTAGCTCCACCACCTCAGTTCGCAGATAATAATCTTTAACTGACCACTTCTAACTTCTGTTTAACTCATTAATTGACCTGTTCTAATTTCTGTCTGACTCACAAAAGAGAGAGCTGTGGTGTCTTTTCAACTTTTAATGTGCAGTTGAAAGCAAATTACAACTGAAACACAGTGTAAAGAAAACATATCAGTATACAAAACAGAAAAAGGCAATAAAGCAATACATAATGCAGCAAATAAAAAGCAAACCAACCTTTCCCTCACAGCAAACTGCAGCTGGGTCTAGGTGAGCCTTTCCAGTAAATCTTTGAAATGTTGTATTTTACCCATTAAATAAAAGGTTTTGTTCCTGGCTCCACCCGCTCAGTTCACATATGATTAACCTTAAATAAAACAAATCACAGTATACAAAACAAAAAAAAAATGCAATAAAGTAATACAGAATGCAACAAATAAAAAGCAAACCAACCTTTCCCTCTGAGAAAACTGCAGCAGAGTTTGGGTGAACCTTTCCAGTAAAGGTGTATTTTCTTTACATCATGCTTTAATTGTATTCTTCTTTCAACTGCATACTTAAACTAGGAAAGAGACCAGAACTTTGTCTCTTGTGAGTCACACTCAAGTTAATTTTTTCCTCACTTTCCTACCCTGGTGCTGCTGTATTTTTAAATTCAACTGGCTGCATAGTTGCATGCTTTTTATGTTAATTTGACCACTTATTTCCTTCTTTAACTTTTGTCATTGGCTATTGTCAGTAAGCACAAAGTTATCATTTTTTGAAGGCACTCTCCTTCAACTATTTAAATTTATTGACCATCCCATTGAATTCCACAGTGCCAACTCATTTACAGTATATCTTGAGATTTTAAAATTAGTGACTGTCTCCTTAGAAAGCTAAAGCATGAGTTACCCCCTTTTTCATTTCTAACTGCTTAGTGCACACTGCAGATCTTAGGATACAAACCATTTTTTCATTGTAACATTAAAATCTGCAACACCTTTTCTAAGGCCACGAATTGCAGAGTTCACATTCTGCCTCTTGTTGTCATCTTAGGATTAGTGTTTCTGTTTTTTTCTCCTGGTGAGATAAAGAGCATAGTGACATTATTTCCTGGAGACAAGTGATCACCAGAAAAGTCTGATCTGATAACTGTTTCATAGGTGACAGCTTGGAGTTTGTGGTTAAATTTTGCTCCTGGAGAGAGAAGGACCAGAAGGCAGTTATTCCTGACTGTGTCTAATTGTACAGTGAGTGTCTGTGTGTTACCTTCCTGAGTGGTCTGATTGCTATTCAAGACATCTGCCAAAAAAAGGCTAAAACAAGCCTAAAGACCCCTGCATCATCTGGGACAAGACTGTTGATCACCAAAGAGCAACCTGTGGCTGACTTCTTATCATTGGATTAGTTCTACTGTTTTGTTTCTGTTGAGAGAAGAAAATGGGTATCCCAGTAGTGAGAAGCTGTGGTGAGACTAGGACTAGTAATAGCCAGGTTGTAGCAAATCAGGCCAATACCCTCTTTTTGTCATACTTGACAAAGCTAATTCTTTATTTTCAATAAGTACTGCTTGATTAGCTGCAGTCTAACTGAACTTCAGAATATCACCTTAAATACGTCATCCATAAATCATCAGGCTCTACTTTAATAGTTTCCCCTCAACCTTGAAATTTCACAAATACCTAGATGCCCATAGGCAACTAGTTTGCAGTGACAATCACTGCCCCCAGAGTCACAGACCAAATACTCCTGACATTACTTTATATTTTCACTGCAACCATCTAATAATTTATTTTATTTATTTTATTTTATTTTACATTGATAGTCCGACTGGATGCATGTCCATTTTCAGTGGAGGCCCAGGGAGAAAAGCTCCAAGGGTAAGCAGATACAGCATTACATAATACCAGCATTACATATTACAAACAGACTATTTACAGAGATTACATAAGTAAGCAAGTTAGTTCCACAGGTTACAGTTAATCCTGAGCACAAGTCAGGATTAAATTAAATTACACAGTAAACTGGTTAACAGATTTTTACACATTCTAGAGAGAGTTAGCCAGGCTTGATACATTGACATAGCCAGTTAAGTGACAAATGTTGTTTGAGTCTAGTTTTAAATTGACCTAAGGTGGAAAGTAAGGTAATATCAGCTGGAAGAGAGTTCCAGGATCTACTTACAGAGTTTGCAAAGAGAGAATCACCGGCTGTGTTATTAATTTTGCTAGTTTGAATTAGTAGTTTGTTAGAGGATCGAAGCAGTCTAGGATTGTTATAGGGGGTGATAATATTTTTAAGTGCAGGAGTATTGTCCGGATTATAGAGGATTTTATAGGCCATAATCAGTTGGTTATACTGGATTAGGCTGGGTAGTTCAAGCCATCCTAGCTGATTTAGATTGATGTAATGATGTGTCCTAAAAGGCAGCCCAGTGGCAAACCTGGCAATGTGGTTGTAGCAAGCTGAGAGTTTATTAAGGACAGTCTTGTTTAAATTTGAGAGTAGAGGGGATGCATACAGAAGGGTTGAAAGAAGGTGAGAGCGAGCTATGGCAATTTTAGCTGGAGGGGTTAGGAATGTAGGTCAAATTTTAGATTATTGTCTATGA
The DNA here is from genome assembly GCF_019279795.1 of Protopterus annectens. Taxonomy (NCBI): domain Eukaryota; kingdom Metazoa; phylum Chordata; order Ceratodontiformes; family Protopteridae; genus Protopterus; species Protopterus annectens. Next base: position 1,986,403,686 of record NC_056735.1, read on the forward strand.
TGACACCTAATAGCTTTGTAGATGGGAGATTATTGTGCCATTTGATTTTATGGTAAAGGTGAAAGCGGTAGACCTACATGTTGTTGAAAATAACAGCATTTTAGTTTTTTTGGGATTTAGGATCAGACGATGTTCAGAAAGCCAATTTTCTATTGTATTAAAGGTGGTCTGGGTAGCTGATCATAACTCTACTGGAGATGTGGCTGAGCAAATCAGAGTAGAGTCATCAGCATATTGGATACAGCTGACTTTTGGGATGACAGTATAAAGGTCGTTAATGAACATGGAGAACAGCAAGGGCCCTAGTATAGAGCCTTGTGGTACTCCAAGGGAGTTAGGTAGAAGGTTAGAGAGTTTGTTCTGCCAGAGGACAGCCTGCTGTCGACCATTCAGGTAGGATTGAAACCACTGGAGGGCTCCAGTATCTAGAGAGAATGTTTGCAGGGTGGGGATTAAAAGTTGGTGATCAACCATATCGAATGCCTTGGAAAGATCCAAAAAGGGGGGTGAGGATATATAATTATTGTTGCGATTATGGTTTATGGTGTTAATAAAGGCTAGGAGGGCTGAAGTAGTGCTGTGATGAGGATGGAAGCCATGCTGAGTGTCTGCCATAAGGCGATTTTGGATTAGGTGGTGCATGAGTTGTCTATGAATACATTTTTCCATAATCTTTGCAAGTGGTGAGAGTATAGCTATTGGCCTATAATTGGAGAATTCAGTAGAGCTGCCTCTTTTGTGAAGTGGGATGACATAGGATATTTTCCAGATGGTGGGAATTTTAGCTTCTACTATGGTTTGATTGATTAGTATTGAGATGGGGTAAGCAATAGCATCAGCTGATTTTTGTAGGTACTCGGCAGGGAGTTGATCAGCAGAAAGTGTAGTGGGTTTTAATTTTTTGATCAAGGTACGGATAAGTGAAGTGGCGACTGGTTGGAAGCTGAACGCGAGTAGGTTTCTAGGGGTGCTACTTTCAGGACCAGGGGAGCTAGGAGGTAGTTGGATAGCTAGGGCTTGAATTGTCTCAGTAAAGAATTGGTTAAAACTATCAGAAACATCTTCAGGGTTTTATCAATAGTAACAGCAGGGATTGGGGTTGAAGTTTGTCCAGGATGTAGTAGATTATTTAAACCTGCCCAAAACTTCTGAGGGTTATTTTGATTTACTGTCTGTAAATTACAGTAGTATTGTTTTTTGTCTTGTAAAATTGATTTTTGGTTTCATTCCTGGATTGCCTGTATTTAATGTGATCTTGAGGGTCTTTAGAAGAATGCCATAAAGCCCATGCTTTGTTTCTAAGGGTAATTTTGAGTTTAGACTCTATAGAAAGCCATGGTGCAGTTTTTGCCTTGGTTCTCTTTGAATGAACAGGTGCATGCAAATCAAGGATCTCAAGGAATTTGTTGTTAAAGTATGCTACTGCTTCCTCTAAGGGGAGGTGTTTTAGAATAGACCAATTACATGAGTTTAGTTCTTGTTGGAATTTGGCAGGATCAAAGTTTTTATTGTTTCTAACCTTTCTGAGTAAGGGTTGTTATAATATAAATAAAAATGGGCCTTTTGCTATGGATATATATTTTCCCACTATCTATCTTATCAGCTTGGTGGATATGGGCATCTTGAGGCAATGTAGAAATTGCCTTATGTTTACTGATAACCAGCTATTTCTCAATCAAACTGATAAAGTATATGAGAGATATATTTATATAGGGTCACTGGAGGCAAAGCGCTCACAAAAAAGACTGTTAATATTTATTAGGTTGTTAGCAGTACACACACACACACACACACACACACACACACACACACACACACACACACACACACACACACACACACACACACACACACACACACACACACACACACACACTTGGCACCTATCACATACAGTACAAAGCAGCCACATGGACCCACATATGCTGAGGCACTTAAATGTAACCTTGATAAACCCCAAAGACCTTCTAGATGAAGTACACATAGCAAATACCCTCAGCGGCCATAAACGCACTCTTTCAAAACAACACCCACATCAACACATATGGCCACATCTCATGGAGTCTCTAATTATAATCCATAAAGGAAGCCACCATACAATCAAAAGTCCTAGTCATTGGAGACTCCATTGTGAGAAACAATGATGTCCCTCTCACCAGATTGAATAAGGAGAAAGTCAAGGTCAGGTGCTTGTTAAGGGCCAGGACTTGCTGCATTACACATGCACTGAGGTAACTGAATCACAATTACCAGCATGACTCAGTCATAGTCCATGTGGGCATAAATGACCTGAGACATACATCACTAGACTATATGAAGATAGACATCATGGATCTCTCAGAATATGTGCCCAAGGCTGGTATGAGTCCAGCATTGAGCAGCAGTTTACTTTCTCCAAGGATGATGCTACAATATGAACAGAAAATGACTGACTTTAATAATTTGCTTAGTTTCTGATGCCATTCTAAGGGGTTCCAATATTTGTCAGTTTGGAAGGAGATGGTCAACAGATCATGCTGCTTTGCCAGAGATGCTCTGCACCTCTCCCCTCTAGGCTTTCAAGTATTAGTGCCTTTTTAGGTAGTGCCAAATTGAAATTATTTCTGACACAGTAAATCCAAACCAAGAAAATCTAAAGATGTTTCTGCTCAGTGATAGGAGTCTAAACAAAAAACTATACTCCTTACAAGCTCTTCTCACCTTGGAGAATACTGGCATCTGTGCAGACACTGAGACATGGATTAAAGCCACAGAGAGCATACCAACAGTACAAGGCTGTAATGCCTTCCTGCACATTTAGACCAACTATTACACAGGCAAGAATTAAAGGAGAAGGTGTCTCAATTTACATGAAAAATAAATATAGCTTAAGGCTGGTCAAACACGATAATGCACTTGAACGTCTCCATATTCAAATCACCACAGGCAAAAGTCTGTACCACTTCCTTGCTAGCTATCAGTCCCCTTCTATGACCCAGGAAACCTATAGCATGTATTCATATTTACTGGAAACATTCAATTTCCAAACCAATACCATATTCATGGGTGACTTTAATTACCAAAGTATTAACTGGGAATCATATATGCCATTAAATGTGCTGGCACAAAAATTCCTGTATTTTGCAAACCAAACTCCCTGGACCATATTGCCAATATGCTGACCAGGGCCGCAAACACACCAGATCTGGTCCTCACTAATATGGAACTGTACAGCGCACCCCCTAATGTAATGTACTTCCTGGTAAGGTCAAATGACAACACAGTCTCTTTTGAAATAAAAATAAAACCCGGACCCCCAGCTAACCTTGGAATGTTCAAGAACTACTCTAAGACAACTTCCTATTATTACATGAAAACTTGGCAAAATTTCAAAATCCATAAACCCTGAGAATACTTCTTCCAATGCAGAACTGTTGACAGAAATGCTATACAAGTATGTTAATAGCTGACTAGAGGTAGCTTTACCCACCAGGAGTAAGTTTAGAACTAACTTAAACAAGCCAGCCTGGTGGGATCCCAACATCAACAGGCTCTATAACAGAAGGAAGAAAATCATGGCAAAATGTTTAAAATATAACACGCAACAGGATAATAGCACTCTCAGCAAACTAAACAAACAACTCAGAGGAAAAATAAACTTGACCAAAGCCAGATTTGAGGTAACATTTGTCTCCCAGCACAAAGATAACTACAAGACATTTTTTAGCTATGTTCACAACCTCAAAGGCAATACACAGTTGTGTGTAGAGCACATTGTTAATAGAGCCATCAATACCAAGCCAGAAGATATAGAAAACCTACTGGCAGATAAATTCAGCTATAACTTTAGCCTATCTCACCCTCAAGCTCCCGTCAAGAAATATCATCAAATATAACCCCCACCACACACACACACACACACACACACACACACACACACACACACACACACACACACACACACACACACACACACACACACACACACACACACACACACACACACACACACACTATCACTAGGAAACAGTTCCTCAATGCTCTCTCTAGGGCCAGGGACACTGCATCAATGGGCCCAGACAATATCCCTGGATGCCTTCCAAATAGCATGGGACATGACCTATCAGGCCCTCTGAACTTGCTATTTAACTGTAACCTACAAACAGGCTTTATGCCTAATGAATAGATAATAGCAACAGTCACCTGTCTGCACAAAGGTGGGCCATCTACAGACCTTAGAAACTAAATAGCCATAAGTCTCAGTAGTTTTATATGCAAAGTTATGGAAAGAATTATCATGTAAATAATCAATAATGACATAGGAAACCTCCAGACACTGAATCCAAGACAATTTGGTTTTGTCAAGGGCAGATCACCCCTACTAAGCCTTGTGGATTTCTTTGAGAAGGTCACCAAAGCAATGGATGATGACAAAAATGCTCACCTTGCCTACTTTGACATGACCAAGGCATTTGACACAACCCTACAAAGACATTGTTGACAAACTCAAGAGGTTAGGTATAAATCCATGTGTCACCTAGTGGGTAGTCATTCTAGGATCAGTCCTGGGACCACTCCTTTTTGGCATTTACTTCTCTCAAGTCAAGACTAATATCATGGACCTCTGGCTGACCAGATTTGCAGATGATTGCACATTAGAATCAGTCATAGAATTCCTCACTGACACTAAGGTAGAGGAAGGGTTGACACAGACAAATAACTTGTGCCAGAGCCATGGACTAAAACTAAATGCCAAAAAATGCTTAATAATATTCTTCAGGAAGTCATCCTCCCCTGGTACCTATCATATTGACATCACTCTCCCTAAGAGCTGGCCCAGTAGATAGGAACTTGAGGACACACATAGACAGTAATCTAGCCTTTGACTATCATGTGTCTACAGTAGTGAGGAAATCATTTTATGTTATGCAACTTATAAGCAAAGGTATTGCCTCTAGGTCCAAGGAGGTCATTGTTCCACTGCATTCAGCATTCAGCAGACCTATCATTGAGTACAATGCCCCTTTGGTATGCATCTAACCAGGCACATCCAACAACTGGAATGTTCACAGAGTTCTGTGCAGATTGCTTCAAAGCACAATCATTGCATTCTGTCTCCTGCAGGCTGCAAGGGGAGATCTATGCCTGGCATTCAAGGCTTTGTCAGATCCCACCATGCAGGGTTTCCTGCATATCCACAAAACAGACAGCATCAGAATTATCATTCTTAAGACTTAAACCTTGTCTGTGATATAAATAAGATCTGCTGCAGAGAGAGGTATGTATCCCAAGGACTACTTCTCTGGAAAAGGCTCCCCATCTATGTGAAGCAGAGTTCCTCGCTAACACAATTCAAGTGTAACTTGTACAATTGGATGGGGGACAAGAAATGTATCCTTGGTGTGGCACCTATGTCTCTAATAAACACAGGCAGTCTACTAATGGTTCATCTCACAAGCTCCTGCTCGTAAATGTTTCCTCTCCCAAGCCCCTGCTTAAACTTATCAAGGGTACCAGAACTTGTCAGAGATTTGGGATGCATGGCTAGGCTGAAGAAGGCCCAGTGGTCATTTGCCTAGTAAACACCTATGAGCCTATGAACCTATACATTTGTCTCTCATATAATACTCTATGCATATTGTAAACTAAGATGCATAATCTGCTGGATGTCTGTCAAATATACTGTAGTTTATCTTTACTGAAATGTACTTGTAGACATTGTTACTACTGTAAATATACTTCTGCATACTACAAGTTTTACTATTTGTAAATTGAAAATTATTTTATTTGTAAAACTACTGTCTGCAAATGTAGTTCTTGTTCATCATATGTAGTGAAATTGTAAATGTAAATATTACTGGAGGGGAGAAAAAGGACAAATAAATAAATAGTTAGCCTCTGCCTGGAGAATCAGAAGCAGCACAGGTGACTTCAGGTCTACGGTAATGATAGACACATAATTAACAGTCACAGAGCTTTCAGTGTGAGCGTAAAGCACTGCATAAAAATCTGGACAGCAATACAAGCTTTTACCTCAGTAAGCTGCTCACATCAGTAGTGTACAAACTGTCACTACCCAGAGACATTAAGGGATGTAGGTTACTAGAAGACATGGAACAACACAAAGCAGTCTGCACAATCCATGCTATTACCAGCATTCCATTCAGTGACTATATCCACTTTTCAAATATAAGTAATGTACATTCTGTGTGCCACCATTTGCATGGCTTGTAATGTGGTTCACCGTGTCAAGTGTCATGTGTGGTAGAACTGATTATGATGGCTGTGGGTTCAATATCCAGCAACACATGATGAGTAAGGTTAACATTTTTATGTCAAATGAGCCACAAGCATTTCATGAAGTGGCTATACTGCACAAAGAACAAACACCCTGTGAACACAAATATGCCTTGTGTGCTTTGATGTCTGCAGCATTAAACCATGTGCACAGCAAAGCAGCTTGTACATATGGCATGCACAATTGTGCTTGAGATCTTGCACACTCGTTAACACTACAGAAAAGAGATACAGTAAGGCAATCTGTTTACACTGATGGGCCTTTAGTGCTTTGAGCAAAAGGTGGCTGTTCTGTCATTGTGGCCAAGCACATTTAACAAGATACCATGTCTTACAGTTGGGATAATGGAGAGAAAAATGATGCCACTTTGTGGCCTCTAAACCACCCACATTACTGCATGATTTTGTGTGTGTGTGTGTGTGTGTGTGTGTGTGTGTGTGTGTGTGTGTGTGTGTGTGTGTGTGTGTGTGTGTGTGTGTGCGTGTGTGTGTGTGTGTGTGCCTGTGTCTGTGGGCTTCTTGAGTTTTCAACCTCATATACCAGCGTAAATATGCTACTTCAGCAGTGATCAGAAGAAAACATCAGATGTATGCATTCTTAACCAAACTATGTGAACATTTTTATGGCTTTACAAAGAGGTTTCTGAACAACGTCATCACTGTCATTTTTGGAGCTGTAATAAAATGAAAAAAAAAATGAGAAACTTAAGAAAAACAAGTAGTAGTATAAAATGTTAATGGTTTGTAATGCATGCAGCAATCACTTTTATTAGCAGATGCTTTTTAGATATCATTTCTTGTCCTCATTTCAAAGTTTCATTGAATACAGTAGACCAGCAAAACAAATGAGCATGTACAGAGAAGTAGGAATGACAAGGGAACTAGGTCTTTTGCCCTCCACATTATCTAGTAATACATCTGTTTTTCTATTTTCTTTATTCTCTTTTTTTCTTTTTAGCACATGAACTACTTTTGGCCTTCTCTTAGAGCTTGGTTTAGCACTTAGAACATTGTTTAGTCATCACCTTTATATTTCTCCAGCGTATGCAGTCTTGGAAATTTAGCAGGTGCAAATAGTATCACTGAATAACATTTCTTTGAAAATTAACATTTATGCTGCTTGTTAGAAACTCTTCCTTTTTTTATTCTTTATGTCAGTTACTGAATTTGAACTCATTTGCTGTTCACAGTAGGTAAGGGCAGTATAGAATGCGAATCAGCTGTACTATGTGGATATCAGTGGTGTTTGATTTTTCAGGCTTCACCAGCTGAGAATAGCATTAAAAGGAGCTATATAAAAACTGAATAACTTCACCTCCTACTCAGTCTGTTAAGATTTCAGAATCTCCAATATATGAATGTTTCTCAGTAATCAGAGATCAGGCAATCTAAGCTTATAAATGACTTGAACACTTGTATTATATACCCTTGGAGCACATCTAAATGAGGTTCATTTAAGTTAATCCTTTCAAATCTTCTAGCCTTCTTGATGCTGCTTATAGAATATTCCCTGTATTTAAAATCAGATATAAGGTTCATAGGTTCATAGGTTGGTACTAGGCTATCGGCCCTAGGGCCTATACAAGTCTAGCCATAACAATTCCCTAGCTATTTCTTCCCAGAATATTTACTTCCCTGGTCCCATGTCTAGCAGGATGACAGACATGATCCCTGGGGTGAATTTCCTATCTCCCATCTAGTCGTCAAGGTTCGTTTTGAAGAGGGCCAAAGAGGCGCTCAGCTTGACATGTATGGGCAGTCTATTCCAGAGTCTGGGGAGTCTCTGGGTCAGGAACCTATCCCTCCAACACCTATCCATCTAAGGGAGAATTAAGGGATGAGTAAGGCTGTCATCAGATCGTGTATAGAAATGAGATGACATAATTAGATTCTGCATCTCAGATACCTACATCATCATGGAGTAGGGCCTTATGGTGAACTATTGAAAGTTATTCAGCACCCTTAGGATGAAAGAAATACTGACTGTGCTGCATTGTTTTGCATAAAGGCATACTTTAGTTTGGAGTATATAATTCAATCAATAGATATAGTGGCAGCTGTGTATAGTAATACAACATTCAATTACTTCATACTAATAGAAGATTACTGATATGTAAACTATAATTAATATTAATTAATGTATTTATTTATTTATTTAGCTTTCTTAACTAGGGTAGAACACTGGCCTAAATGGATCATTTCCAGGCTCATACCAGAAGAGTAAAAGAAGCACAGTAAACATAAAAGCATTAAAAAGTGATAAACATAAAGCAATACTGAGTAGCTGAATTGATATATACAATCAATAGAGTAAGTCAGTATATAAAATTAGTAAGAAATATAATGCTCTGGGTCAGGAACCTCCAGCATGCTTTCTTTATTGTGATGGCAAGGTTAAGATCCCTGGAGTGTGTGGCTTTGAGGGATTGGGATTTCTTTAAGTGTAGCATGTCCAACAGCTCTGGGTTTGACATGGCCTTGTATGTTAAGCAGAGATGGCCTCTGAGTAGACGATATGTGACAGAGTATAGCTGGAGTTTTTAAGGCGGTCAGCATAGGGCATCTGCTTTAGGCCTGTGATTCTTTTAGTGAGGTATTTCTGCAGCCTTTCCAGTTGTTGCAGGTGTCTTGATAGGTACATACCAAATGGGGCATTGTATTCTATGATGGGTCTAATGAGGGATGAGTACAGTGGGACAATGACCTCCTTTTTTCTGGATGAAAAGCCCTTAGTGATAAGGTGTGCCACATAAAAGGATTTCCTGACTGTTGTGATGATGTGGTTATTGAAGGTGAGACCACTATCCTCCTGTGTCCCCAAGTCTCTTATCACACTTTCAGTGTTTAGTGTACTGCCACCTATGTGGTAATTCACGGGTACATGTTTTTTCACAAAGGGGATAACTATACATTTCTTGGCATTGAGCTTGAGCCCATGGCTCTGGCACCAAGCATCTGTTTCTGTAAGGCCCTTTTGTAGAGTATCCACATCATTTGGAGATTCAATAATGACTCCCAGTTTGCAGTCGTCTGCAAACTTTGTTAGCCAGAGTCCCTTAGTATTGGCCTGTACTTCAGAGAAGTAGATGTCAAACAAGAGTGGTCCCAGGACTGAACCCTGAGGTACTCCACTTGTCACTTGTCTGGAGCTGGATTTGGAGTCAGCTACTTTTACAGTGTGGGTTCTGTCAGTAAGCCAGTTGGCAACCCATTGAGTGACATAGGGATTAATGCCCAGCTTAATAAGTTTATCTATGATTCCAGAGTGAGGAATGATATCAAAGGCCTTGGCGAGGTCCACGTAGGCTGTCTGGACCGACTTACCTCGTCCACAGCTCTGGAGACTGATTCAAAGAAGTCAGTCAGATTCAGGAGACAAGAACAGCCCTTCACGAACCCAAACTGGGTGGGGTCCAGTGTTAAAAGCTGCCAATGTCTTTGTTTATAAGTTCCATGATAATACATTCCATGTGCCATGGATGGGCCATTTAGGGAGTGTGGGGGGGTGAAGTTGGCACTGAATCCATCTGCCAGGATATTGGCAATATCCTTGGGATCATTATATTTAATGCCATTCTGTTGTAGCTCAGAGCAGATCTGAGCATTACCATTTAGATTCTTGATATAGTTATAGACTGCCTTGTGGTTGTCTTTGGAATCTTTGACAATTTTATTTTTGTAACTAGCTTTGGAGGATTTTATGAGGGATCTCAGCTTCTTACTGAGGCTGGTAAGGGAGTTTTTTGCATCCTGGGATTTTCTCCTTCTCTGCAACAGTTTCTTCCTTTTGTTGTAAAGTTTGTTTATAGCAGGGGACCACCAGATTGGCTTACTTTTTTGGGAGGAGAGCATCTTGGTTCTATTTGGGATGGCACGATTCATACATGAGTGGATGTGCTGATATATTGTCACTTCTGACTTGAGTAGCATGAAGGTGGCTTTGGAGAAGTTTTTTTATGGAGGTTTCCTTACTGGGGACTCCAACATGGACAATGACAGAGTCATGTTTGCACTTGTTGTGGAGTGACTTGAGTGCATGTGTTATGTAGCGGATCCTGGCCCCCGACAGGCAGCTGACTGTAATTTTCTCCTTGTTCAGCCTGGTGAGTGAGACATCAGCATGCCTGACTATAGAATCCCCTATGACTAAGGTGTTAGGTACATTGTCTTGCCTTAGGGGCTGTTACTGGATGGCACACTGGTGTTGTGAGCTATGTGACACTTTGGTTGTGATTGGTGTTTGTTTGCCTTTCAGCTTTGGAGGTCCTTGTTGCTTGGGCAGGTTACAGTTAAGGGACTCCACATATGTGGATTTAGTGCTGCTATGTGTGGGTGTTGGTGGTGTGGGTTTGGAAGGGCTATGTGTTGCTTGAGGTGTAGTGTGGGTGTTAACCTTCTCCTCTTGACTGTCTAGCACAATCTTGGGTGGAGAGAGCTTTGCTTCAGTTTGGCTGTGCAAGTGCATCTCCACAGGTTGTATTGTTGAGTGGTAGGGGGAGAGGGTTGTCTGTCTACATGAGACAATTGCTGCATTCCCCAGTATGCCCAAATTCACCAGGTTGACAGGAGAAATCACCGGAAGCCGACCCTTGGACATGCCTGGTTTGGTGCTTTTTTTGTAAAGTACAGGAGCTGTTTTCCCTTACCTTAGCAAGCTACTTTGCAATTATAGGCTGTTTAGTACCTATAATTAATTTCACCTTATTAACAAGGAGAGTTGAGTGCTTGTATCAGTTTAAGGCTTCATAGTGCTTTCCAGCAGGTATTAGAGCAAGTGCTAGTCACAGGGATGCTTAAAGGTAAGATGAAAAAAAATGTTTATCCTAAACACTGCAGTGTGCACTAGAGAAGTTAGATGTGAAAGTAGGTAACTTAATTTTTACCTGTCTAAAAAGTTAAGTTTTAGTGGGGAGTCACTGTTTTTAAAACAGCAAGATAGATTGAAAGGGGGTGGTCAATTTTGTATTCTGGTACTACGGAATACAGTAGAATGGGCAATAAATGTAAATAGTTGAAGGGGAGTGATTTCACAAAATGATAATTTTGTGCTTATTCACACAAGCCAGTGAAAGCAGAGAGGAAATGAGATATATGGTCAAATTAACATAAGAGGCAGGCAACTAAAAAGACATTGCTATTTAAGAACAGATTAGTAGCAGGCTGGGCAGGTGGGAAAAATTTCTGCCTGACTCACAAGAGACAGAGCTGTGGTCTCTTTTGAAGTTTTAATATGCAGTTAAAAGCAGACTACAAGTAAAACACAAGGTAAAGAAAACAAATCACAGTATTCAAAATATAAAAAGGCAATAAAGTAATACAAAATACAACAAATAAAAAGCAAACTAACCTTTCCTTCACAGCAAGGTGTAGCAGAGTCTGGGTGGGCATTTCCTTGTAAAACTCTGAAATGTTTTATTTTACCCGTTAAATAGAAGGTTTAATTCCTAGCTCCACCCTCTCAGTTCACAAATGATTAACCTTAAGTGACCTCTTCTATCTTATGTATGAGAGTCCTTAATTGATCAGTTCTAATTTCTGCCTGACTCACAAGTGACAGAGCGGTGGTCTCTTTTGAAGTTTTAATATGCAGTTAAAAGCAGACTACAAATAAAACACAAGGTAAAGAAAACAAATCACAGTGTTCAAAATATAAAAAAGGCAATAAAGTAATACAAAATACAACAAATAAAAAGCAAACTAAACTTTCCTTCACAGCAAAGTGTAGCAGAGTCTGGGTGAGCCTTTCCTAGTAAAAGATTACATAATCATATTTGAGAATGACTTGTCTTCCAAGGTGGTATTACAAAGGAGGGCTTTCAGTAGACTAATGTTAAGCATGAAACCAAATGGTACTAAATTCAGTTTTTATTATCCTGTCATACTTTATTTCATCCTACAACAGGAGACCATTATGGCACCAAATGTTGTTGAAACTTTCTTCTTACTGCAGTAGTGCAAATTGATTTCAGCTGTTGAAGTTAGTTACAGCTCTCTTCCTCCAGTACTAGGAAATTCCTGAAATGGGGTAACTCTGAATACAAGACGTCAGCTGGACAGTTAGATGGGAGAAGTGAGTACAGCACATGAGGACCATTGAGAGGCAGATCATTTAAGGATATTTTGTAAACTTGCTTGAGATCCTTTTTTTTGTTGTTTTTACAAGAACACTCTTTACCCCAGATGAAGTTGTAATGATGATTGCTATGATTACATTATATGCTGTGCTAGTGTGGTACAAGTTGCAATGATAATTCCTATTATATGTGAGTACAGTAAAACAGGAGTTTTTTTCTCAGTCTCTGTCTCGTGAATATTATTTATATGATAATCTTATACTTAAAAAATTCGTCTCCCTTGAGTTGTTGGTTCTAATATGAAAAACTGACTTCCTGAATATTGCCATTTTAAAAGATTGAAAAAAAAAACCTTCCTGAAATTCAAAAGGGTAAAAAAATCTGTTTTTTATTTGTAGGGTCAAGCCCCCCTATACCCCTCGCATGAGGGGTGACACCCCCACAATAATTTATATGTACTAACTCCATAGTTGCACAAATTCAAAAATGGGAGAAATCTTTCTAATGAAGTGAATCATTATGAATGCACACTTAACAACCACACTGGCAATGATTTCCTATGTGAAACAGCATTCAGTGTTATGCCATTCATATTTTCTTTTTTTTTTTTCTGTGATCTACTGACATTGGAGGAATTTCACCTCTAGCATGTGTAAGGGAGCACTTAGCTGTTATGGAGCAGTGGACATGCCAGCTGCTGTTTGGATAACAAAAATAATGACTGATGCTTCTTTTTCACGTAATATAACCCCCTTTCCTTTTGTGCAGCTTTAATACAAAATAGGAAGTCTGGTATTACTTAGTTTCTGTCTTACTTTAAGAATTGGGTGATTCTGAGTTGTTATAGTCTTCTTTCAATGAAGATGATACCTTGGTGAAGCTGTATTTGCCATTACATAATTTCATCTCAAACTTGAATCTACCTGGTTTCTTGATATATTCAGGGCATGATCTTTTTTTCATGAAGTTGACTTTTTTATGTAACTAATATCTCCCTGCCTCTTTGTTATGTAAGGTTATTTATGTTTCTATGACTAGAGTCCCATTACAGTATATTTAGCATTGGAGTGTGGGTATAGCTGCTTTGCTGTAGTATTGATCTATAGTTTAGCTGGGATATTACTGCTTAAGACGTAGATGCCTATTTTCTCTCAGTGCTGTTTCCACCATGATAGTAGGTAGAATGATAAAGGAAGAATTCAATAAAGCCTACATGAAATAATTTTCCATATAGGAATAGTGGCATGGAGCTTACATGGAAGTAAGCAGCCGTGTGCTCCAATAAACAGAGCAGAGGGGCATGCATGAGCATGCAGACACAAAAGTGTCCATGGCACGCAAATCACGCATGCAAATGAGGGTGCTGGAGCAATCCAGTAAGCAGATAGGCAGTTCTGCAGACCTCATGTTGGTATCCGAAGTGTACATGGAAAATTTCTGTGTACAAGAAAGTAAAAATGAAACAGGGGCAGTAAAAGCCCATGTAGAAGGTCAGAAATTGCATAGTAGGCACAGGTATGTGCAAATATATGCTGTGTGTGTCCAAAAAATAATGCAAAATAATGTAATATAATTTATTTTTTTTAATACCCATATTATGTTTGCTTGGTGAACAGCAGTGCTCAAACATGCCGTTATGCAAAAAATATATATATAAAAAGGTTTCAAAACTAAAAATAAGAAATATGTGAGAAAAATGCATTATAGGACCCTGCATGGAGTATGTACAATGGTAGATTTCAGTGGTTGGTAAAGAGGCAAACCCTGGAATAGTGAAGTATCCAAGTTGTATGCACGGATCTGTATGCAAATTAGTTGGGCTGGCTGAATCGCAAAAATGGGCTACTGTGTCCACAAATAAAATCTGTGTAGCCATAGAACCATGTTTCTGTCCACATAGGAGCTAGCTGACATTAAAAAGGGGTGTGTCGCTATATGTTTAAGTGGACTGGAGCTCAGCAGAGCCCATTTGAGCTGACCGTCACTCAGTTAAGCCGGGTGTGTATATGTGTGTGTGTGTGTGTGTGTGTGTGTGTGTGTGTGTGTGTGTGTGTGTGTGTGTGTGTGTCTGTGTGTGTGTGTGTGTGTGTGTGTGTGTGTGTGTGTGTGTGTGTGTGTGTGTGTGTGTATGTGTGTGTATGTGTGTGTGTCCAGTGCTGCTAAGCTTTGTTTAGCTGCTGGGCACATGTTTTAGCTGGTTTGAGCTGTGCTAAGCATGCCCGTCCATGGGGGTGTGTCCACTTACCGCTAAGCATTGTTTATAGCTGAGACACGAGTTTGCACACCGCGCTGCATTGCTTAGCAGAAAACACAGTTAAAAAAAAAGGAAATTCTCTGTGAAAGCCTATCAGTTATAAATTACTGATAACCCCTGTTCCACTTACACTAGGACATTCATATCCCATAATGATGTACCTGGCAGGTGGAATGCATCATAGTTAGCCAATTACACAGACTGCATCTGCAGCAGAGCACTATAAATTATGCATAGACACTACAATCTGATTTTCCCTCATAGTCTGCATCACTGGGGTACAGACTTGAGAATTTTAACTGACAGAATTTTAGGGGCTGCTGCTGCTGCCCTGCTACATCTGTATGTAGTAGATGCTGAAGTCAGTGCTGCTGCTGCTGACAATAAGCCTACATTGAGAAGGAGAAGAGTATTCAGGTCCTGGGTAACCTCCCAGGAGCTCCATGAGCTAGAGATTGTAGAGTACTACAGGGTGGACAGGGACATACTACAAGAACTCACCGAGCTCTGTTGCCCTCAACTCAGACCTAGAGTTAACAGAGAAGAACCCATCCCAGTGGAAACAAAGGTATGTGTATCCCTTAGAATACTAGCTACAGGTACTTTTCAAAGACCAACTGGGGACATGATGGGGGTCTCACAAACATCTACATCCTGGGCAGTCCACCAGTTCCTGGCTGTCATGCAAAGACATGCCAGTGAGCACATTTATTTATCCCACACCGCTGAGGAGAGGGCAAGCAGTATGCATCCTTTCTACCATGTAGCATACTACCCTGAGGTACTGGGTGCCATAGACTGCACTCATATACACATTAAAGCACCATCTGTTGAGAAGAGTAGAGTCTACGTCAACTGCTAGGGGTATCACTCCATCAAATGCCAGGTTGTGTGCAATATCATGAATGTGTGTGCTGGCACCCCTGGCAGTTATCATGACTCCTATATCTGGCATGCATCACAGCTATACCAGATGTGTGCCAGGGGGAGATCCTGTATGGCCATCTACTGGGGGATGCTGGCTACGCACTGGAACCATGGATGATGAAACCCATCAGAAATGCACACACCTACCAAAGAATGAGGCACATGCACAAACTAGGAACATCATAGAGCATGTGTTGGGCTGCTCAAGTCATGGTTCCAGTGCCTTGATATATCTGGTGGAGCCCTGCAGTACTCTTCAGCCACATGTGTAAACATGTTCACAATATGTGCCATGCTACACAATATGAACCTGCAGAAACAGCTGCAGCAGAATGATCACAGGGAAGGGACACACAACCCTCCATCAGTGTCAAGGTCCCCACAGCCACATCCACAGGGGGACTCAGAGGAGGAACCCCCTGAGGCTGTCCCTATAGGCAGATGTAGACATGCTCCATATGCCCTGGCCTTGGCAAAGAGGCAATGCATAGCACATGCACTGACATCCTAGGGTCCTAGGGACACCTTACTCTGACTCACATACATAGTAAAAAGGATGCCAGTCACACCGTACAACCTGCAGCTTACCATGTATTGGCTGCCTACTGCGTGCATCAGACAGAGTCAGCCCTGAAACATAGGTACCTCAACTGCTGCATTCACAAGATAAGTCAATCTCTTTTACAACAAATGTATGGGGTACTAGACTATAATAGCATATGTATGGACCTGCTGAATATATGTAAGGGAATAGAGTGGGCTACTGGTCTACTTGCAGGGAACTAACAGCCATGTGGGACAACAGGTACTCTGTCTAATACTACCTGCCCCATAATATGCATTAGACCACAAGGTAGCAAAATCAACTGCAGTATGCAAGGAAAATGCCAAACAGCAGGGTCATAGGACAGACACACAACTGTAAATGCTAGATCTCCTTACCCCCAACACAGCTGTATTCCCATACAACTGCATTAACAGTATATTTGCAAGGATATAGCAGCAGACCACACAATCCCAGAGCTGTCCCAAAGAACCTGGCTACATGTTCTATTTCCACAGTATGCAGGGGTCAAGGTGCATGTCTGTCTGCTGTTGATAGTCTGAAAAATTAAAACTCATTTTTTGATGGCTGGTGTGGTTCAGTGGGCTAAGTACATTAGCATGGTTGATGGTGTTCATGGTTCGAAGCTGGCTGGACCTGCAACTTTTGCATGTCAGATATTTCAATGGTAGGAGTCCCACAGAATGTCAATATGTCACAATCTGTTACTGCAAGAAAGCTGGACAAAGCCAGAGACAATGGATGGACAGAGGGCCAAACCTTCAGATATTATACACGCCCTGAGTAACCCAGAAGGTGTCTAGTATAACAACAGGTTGTAACAAGTCAGAGTAGCAGCAGGATATAAAGGCCATCGTGTAACTGTGTCAGCACAATTCAGTTGGCTCCATTTAGTAGTATATTACTACAAAACACAACTATCTGAGGAGCAGAGAAGACATATGGGGCAGAACGCTGGACATCCTGCAAAACATGTACAGTCAGAGGTGTGAAGACTGTAACCCTGTGTGTGGTGTTACATTATGTACTCCAGTCACAGCATACCTACAACCACTTAGAGCAGGAAATCTGGACAAAACCATGATCAGTAAAGGGACAAAGGCCCAAATATAAGGAGAAGGATTAATTAGTGGCCAGCCACATGTAAAAAGTGCAGAGAATAACAGATTGTGCAGTAGCATGGGTTTCCTGGTGTGTATGGAGTCATTTATTCAAATGTCTGTCATCATTTCCTAATGTCAATCTATAATGATTTGCTATTGATGTACCAGAAAATCATAATGTTATGTAAAATGTACCATACATATGATGCAAAACTATGTACAGTCTATTATAATCTGTACAGTCAATAAGTATGTGTCATATATTACATTCAGCACAGACAGGGAATCCCTTGGACAAAATATCAGGGAGGTGCTGGAATGCTGAATTAGCTGCAGCAGCCAATTGGCTGTAGCACACAAAATCTTGGACTAGAGTACAGATAGGACTGGCCTGGAGTCACCTTGTAAGTACTGGCATGCTCTTACACTTAACTAATTTCAGCCCATGTCTGATTCCTCATCTGCCTAAAGAATTGATATGTGAAAATATCTCTGTGCATACAGACAGCTATGTACGCCCTCCACATATATCTATATAACACAGTTACATAACGCACACAGACAGCTACATCTAAGTTGACATCCCTGTGAGATATATATATATATATATATATATATATATATATATATATATATATATATGTTCCCTATTAGAAGACCGAAGTCGCATTCTTTTGTCTATATTTTATAAGGCATGTTTCCCTTTACTGGCAATTTACTAATTTGCAAACTCCATAAGAACTCTTGACATTCAATATTCTTCTTACACCTTTTATTTCTTTGCTTTATAGCTTTTATTTTGTCCTCTGTTTAATGTCCCCACAGGTTCACATAATAATTTTGCATCGTTAGATTTTTTTATACCATATGCTCCTATTTTATTTTATTCCTTCTATCTTTGATTTCCACAATTTTATTTTTTCTTAATACATTCTTATGTCTTAATTTCTTCATTCTCTCTCCTTTTTATTAATTTATATTACAGACCATTCATTTTTACATTTATCCTTAAATATACTAATTATCAGATTGTTTTCTTTTCTATTTATTCATTCCAAGACCTTATATAAATTTAATGAAACTCCATATACTATTGCATTCAGTAAACCTAAACCACCTTCTGCCTTCTCCATATATAATACCCCTCTTTTAACTGGATTTAAATTGGACCCCCAGAAAAAAATTGAAATATAATTTCAATAAACTGTTTCTTCAATTCTCTTGGTATCATATATATACTCTGGCTATATATGAGAATTTTTTCATCCATATTATGTTTATCAAATGTACTTTCTTCGCTAAAAGACAATCTATACCTATTCCACAAAATACTAAGTCCTTTTAGATTGCTTAATATTTTCCCCCATTGTTCTTTCAATATATCATATTCTCCAAAAATAATTCCTAATACTAATATCTTTTTCTTTTCAAACTCCATTCCTTCCAACTCTTTATCATCTCAAAAATCTTACATTTTCTTTGCTAATTTTTAATCCAACTTCTTGCAATCTATTATTCACATTTATAACTGCCTTCTTCATTTCTTCTCCATTTGTTGCTGTTAGTATATCATCAGAATATCATCAGGATAGAGCACTGCCATTTTCTGTGCATATTTGCTATTTTTTTCATTTCTTTATTTATTCCTTTTATCACACTATTTCTAACCATCACAAACAAAATACTATTCATTGGGTACCCTTGTTTTATACCTCTAGTTGTTTGTATTTTTTTACTTAACCGGCCATTTACTAAAACTATAACTTTAGTATTTTTATACACCGATTCACATACTTTTTTATCCTTTTGCTAAAATTATATTCTCCCATTATTTGGCATAGAATATCAGCTCTATTGAATCAAATGCTTTATCGATAGCTACTTTTAATTTCACTTATTTTTTTCCTTTCTTAACATCATTCATTATTTCTCTAGTTATCTTTAATAACTCCTGGCTTTCTTTTCCTTTAATCCCATAAATATCTTCTCCTATCACATAATTCAACTTATTTTCTACAGTTTTTCAAATATTTTTATAAATAATTTATAATCACTATTATTCAGCATTACTGGATTCCAGTTTTGATTTCATTCTTTTCTGCTTTACTCATATAAACCTCATAACACCCCTACATATTTTTTCATAACTAATACCATAATTTAACCATTCATTAAATATTATTATCAAAATTTATTTTTGTCATTGCATTAACTTTCTGCACATTAAATATCCTATACCACCTGGTCCTGCAACTGAACTCATGTTTACTTTCTTCTTTTCCTTTTCTAATTCTGTTTATGTAATTTGTTTTTCCATTTTTATATTTATTTCTTCTGTAAACTGCTTTACCCTGCACTGCTCTTTCCTTTTTCTTTCTTTCTTTTTTACCATCTCTTTCATGTACCTCACTACTATATTCATTATATTTGTCTGTGCACTTTTATTTTTTATATTTCATTTCTCTTTTCTCTCATTATACCACTGTCTTTGTTTGCTCTTCTACTTAAATATGGTAAAATCTCTTTCTCATTTTCCCTGCACAACCCCTCCTCCTCTATATCAGCAAATATCTCCATGGAGTTGGCATTCACCTCTACTCTGTTTTGCTTAGCCACCATGTTTGGGTGCCATTCTCCCAGCTGCCTCTGCACTAGGAATGTACAGGATACTCACACTCATCAATCTCATGCACTACAAATGGTGTAATGAGTAGGGGAAGTTTTGCAATTCCCTGGCCAAATTTACCCCGTTATTATAAATACCATCCTGGCAATAGGCCACTAGCCTAGTGGGACTACCTCAGTTAACAAAGGATAAATAAAAATAAAATCAGATTTAAGTTTTGATCTGTGTTGTAGCCTTTGAGCTTTCCCAAATACCTGTTGTTAATTTTTCTATTATGCTTTTTTATGGTTATTCACTTTTTTTCAAATCATTTAAGAATGTTAGTGAAGCTGTTTATCAGTGACAATTCTGTAAGGACATGCCATTTAATTGAATAACTAACATATTATTTTAAG
The DNA here is from genome assembly GCF_019279795.1 of Protopterus annectens. NCBI lineage: Eukaryota > Metazoa > Chordata > Ceratodontiformes > Protopteridae > Protopterus > Protopterus annectens. Next base: position 1,986,423,906 of record NC_056735.1, read on the forward strand.
AGGTCAGAAAATCATTATACTGTAAATAAATAAAAGGAGCAGGCTGTGCTCAGTCTGTAGCTGATGATTGTTCACGTTTAGAACATTCTAGGTACTTTTGACATCCCTCTGCTAAATGTATATATAACAGTAATACAAATAATAGTTTTTCTTTGCTTTTCCACTCATGCACAATTACCATTACAGAGGGATTGGTGGATAGGTACCTATTTTGGGTATAGGAGTTTAGAAGTCACTGCATCAATTTTAAAGCTTAACACACTAATAGACAAGTTTTATTACTATTTCTCTGCTTATCAGGCAATGAACACCATGATAAGTAAATTAAGACATGGTATCAGTGGACTCATGGAATGTTAAAGGGATAGTGGGTAAAAAAAGAGATTTAATCATGCATCTCACATACCAAAGCAAGGCTAATGTAACCTTCCTGCAAGAAACTCACTTGGATGATCACCTGTGGGATTGGGAAAGGAAAAGGAAATGGGTTAAGCAAATATTAGCTGCAGGCTATAAGTCTTTATATAGGGGGAGCCATTATAATAAATAAATCTTTCCAAGGAGAAATTACTTCTTTTAAAGCTGATTCTAATGAAAGATGGGTATTATTTACTAGCAAATATCATACTCTAAATAAACCTTTACTCTTTTTTAATATATATAGCCCCTGCTCTAATCAACATCTCTTCATTTGTGAAATCTTTAATATGCTAGCTAAACACCTAAATCATTTGTATATCATTGGTGGGGACGGGAATGCTTTATTAAATCTAGACAAAGATAGATCACATAATGAAAATAGGCAGTCACAACATACCACTATAGCACTTGAAGAATTACAAAATACTTTTGAACTAACTGACCCCTATATTAAATTCCAATATGATGAAACAATATCAAGATTCACTTTCTTCTCAGCCACTCATAAAACCTGGTCCAGAATAGCTGCTTTTCTAATTTCCCAATGATTGCTTTCAAACAGACTAAATTGTGCTGTATCACCTAGAACTGTCTCAGACCATTCAAAAATCAGTCTCTTAATACATTTTCAAACATATAAACAAAATGTTCCCTATTTCAATAATTGGACATTAAATCCTAAAATCATTCAAAACCAAGAAACAGCACAGGAAATCCAGAATGTCATAGTCCAACTTCAAAATGACTTTATATCTACTCAAGTTCCTTATGATATACAATGGGCAGCTGCCAAAGTGGTCATTAGGGGTATAACTATCCAGAAATCTGCAAGGTTCAAAGAAAAGTACAATAACTTTAAAAAGGAACTAGAAACTCAAATAAATATTGCTGAATTAGAACTTCAGAAAAAATACTCTAAAGACCTGGAGGAAAAAGTAATAGACTGGCAAAATCAGTTGCACAAACACCATCTAGAAAATATCTCCCTGTTAGAATTAAGGTCAATATATCAATATTCAGAATGGGCACAAACACCTTCAAAATTCCTAGCTAGACTAATTAACATAAAATAATGACCCACTGAGAATTAAAGAAATAGTGTATAAAGGACTGGTGAAGCACAAAGACCAAGATATTGTAGATGCTTTTGAAGACATAGATAAGAAACTATACAACATACCCTTATCACCATCTACAGACAATTTTGGTGATTTTATACATAATATAAAATTTCCACAACTTATGGAAGATAAAAAAAAAACCTCCTTAAAACACCCCTGCAACTAAATGAGATAAAAGCTGCAATAAAGAAACTCAAACTGGGTAAATCCCCTGGGCCCGATGGCTACACCTCTGAATTTTATAAACTATTCATGGAACCTATTTCCAAAGTATTATTAAAAGTTTTCAACTCTGTAATGCAACATGGAATAACAGATAATTATTTAAATAACTCCAAAACAGTGCTAATTCCAAAACTGAATTCTGACCCAACAGATCCAGCAAACTATAGACCAATAGCCCTGATAAATACTGACCTTAAGATCCTAGCTCATGTTATAACAAAAAGACTTAAGAATGTACTCCCCTCTATCATTTCCCAAGAAAAAATGGGTTTTATGATAAACAATCAAATAAGTGATAACACTCTCCTTTTAGATACCATTATCAGACTTCTTAACAGTGACAAATGCCCCAGATATGTCCTCATGGCAGATGCATCCAAAGCTTTTGATAGAGTTAATTTACATTTCCTATTTAATATATTGCCTTTATATGGTTTTCCTCAGGAATTCATAAGGATAATTAAGGTGCTATATCAGAAAGCTTCTATCACTATTCAGATAAATAAGTGCAAAACTAACCCTATACTGTTATCCAATGATACAAGACAAGGTTGGACTCTTTCCCCATACCTCTTTAATCTTTATCTAGAACCTCTGCTTCTATTTATTTCACAAAAAAACTTTGATCACATAGCTAGAATCTATGATACAAATCTTATATTCTCTGCTTTTGCTGATGACTTAAATATATATTTTCAACTTCCCACTACTGACCTCCCAAAAATACTTAAAGCTATAGATGAGTTCTCTGAAATCTCTAACTATAATTTTAATCTAAACAAAGCCCACATATTGAATCTTATAGGTCATAAAGAATTTTACTTTCCCATGAGTGAGATCAAGATAAGTTACCAGATAAAATACCTAGGAATAATATTTACTCCTGACTTTAAGGATATGATAAAGAATAACCTATTGTGTACATGGACCAGTATTGAAAGTGATATCAATAGGTGGAAGAATATTAATATGTCATTACTCTCAAAAGCTAGTGTTGTTAAGATGAACCTTTTACTGAGATTACTCTTTCAACTAAATGCTACTTTTTCAAATATTCCCAAAAAACTCTTCCTTGATATAGAAAAAGCTTTATCAAGATTCTTATGGTGCCCCAAATCCACTAGAATTAAATATGACAAACTTGTACTTACCAAAGATAAAGGGGGATTGTGGTTACCTGATTTCAAACACTATTATAGTATAATTACTGCCTACAGACTAATACAGATAATAAGCCATGACACGTATGTAAATACTTGGACACCCCAATGGACCAAAATCTGGTCTGAACAACTGAAATCCCTTGGGTATAACAGCAAATCCCTACCATTTTTAAAACTAAATCAAAATGGCATATTCACAAAGAATATACACTCACTAATTAAATACATGATTCTTACTACACAGAAATTATTTAAATCATTGCAGTTATTAGATGCTCTTGCCTTTATACAACCACTCCACCTAAATCCCAACCTACTAATAAACAATAAACCCTTAAATCTAACAAATTACCCACTGATAAAGATCTCACAGTATGGGAATTATACCAATGGAGAGAATCCAATATACAACAAATAAGACTAGAACGAAATCTTACTAAGAAATATACTGTTATTCTTATCCAAATCCATTATCTCATAAATGCTAAATTCTCACAAACACAAGTTGACTTGCAGGATATTAACTTAGTAAAATGAATACTAGAAAATCTTGAGATGAAAGGGAAAACAATTTCTAGGACATATAAACTTGTAATGAATATAAAATACTGGAATTTTCTATTATGTTCAAACTGTTGGCAAGAAAAAAAACAATCTCTGACAGATGAAAATAAGAGACTGGTCATTGAGAATACGATAACATTCATTCCTTTTAAGAAGCTGCTATATACACAAATTATGATAAATAACAATGTATACTATACCCTATCAAAACTAAATAAGTTCAATTCCAACTTCTCGCCTATATGTCCTCACTGCCCAAACCAAACTGCAGATATCCTCCATGTCATGTGGAAATGTAACAAGGTTCACAACCTATGATGCTCTTTAAGAGCTAGGATAGAGAAGGTGGGATATGAAAAATCAACCCTGTCATGGGAGACAGCTATATTGCATATTAACACAACTCAACTTCCAAAAATAAAAACATGTCCTTATCACAATGTGTGCCCGTATTAAATTGTATATCACTAAAAATTGGAATGTCACATCTCTAATTACATGGGAAGGCTTTAGCAATCTTGCTATTAAATATATCTCATCTCACAAACTAGTTTATACAAAAACAAAAAAGAAACACTATTATCAGAAATATTGGGGTTACTTACTAGATGTAATTCTTAACAAAGAAAGATAGTATGTACACTGACATAAGACAAATTTATATTATGCAATAACTGCATTATAACCAGTTTTTATTTTTTTTTACTTTTTTAATTACATTAAGTGTTTGAATTTCTATATTTAGCTTCTTCATAAAATATGTCCCTTATACTATCCCTCACTTTCTTAAGTGATATTAAAAATGTTTTATACTCCATTTGATGATGTGCTGACTTTTATATATTTTATTTATATATATTTCTTATGTTAATAGTTTTTTGAATGTTTCCTTTTTGTATGTACTGTTTGTTTTGTGTGCTTGATTGGATGTATCGCTGTTAATATCTAAAAATTCAAATAAAGAGACTTTGGAAAAAAAAAAGACAATTCTGTAAGGACTGCCTTACAGAACTGCAATGTATTATGTCAGTAATACAGCATTTAAATTGTGGTAACTAAGAATGATGCCATTAATGAAAACTGAAAATAGTGATGACCTAGTATTCAGTCATGCAAAATATCCTGGACTAGCATAGAACTCTGTGATAGCAGGTAACTTATATGAGCAGAGGGGATTCTGTTTGATAAATAATTGAAAATTTTGCTCCAAACAATGCTTGAGATTTTGCTTAATACAAGTAATGCATGACTTGTTTATTGTGTACTGAATCAGATACCTTTATTAAAATTGGAGAAAATGTCACATTTTAGGTGTTGCTCATACATGTTTCTTAATATAAAGGTTCATAGGTTTATAAGACAATACTAGGCTATTGGCCCAGAGGCCCTTATAAGCCTAGCCAAGAATTTCACCCATGTTCCCACAAAGTCAGCACCTGTTTTTCCTGTCCATCAGGGACACAGGTGGGATCCCAGGGGTATATTTTTTGTTTCCCATCCAGTCATCCAGGTTCTTCTTAAAGAGGGCTAGTGAGGTACTCTGTTTGACATGGAGAGGGAGTCTAGTCCACAGATTGGGGAGTCATTGGGACACAAATCTATCCCACCAACAAGTTCTATTAATGTCACAGACCAGGCTGAGGCCTTGCATGTAGCTTGTGCAAGTGGAGTTTGATTTATGGATATGCAGCAGCTCCATGAAGGCTGAGTCTGAGATGGCCTTGTATGCTAGACACAGGTCACCTCTGAGCAGTCTGTACAAGACTGAGTAGAGGGACAGGGCTTTTAGCCTGTCTGTATAGGATAGGTGTTTGAGAGCCTGGATTTTCCTGGTCAGGAACCTCTGTGGTCTCTCCAACTGCTGCATGTGCTTGGCTAGGTACATGCCGAAGGGGGCATTGTACTCGATAATGGGTCTGATGAGGGAGGAGTACAGGGATGTTATGACCTCTTTGTTCCTGGATGAAATACCCTTACTTATGAGGTGGGCCATGTAGAAAGCCTTCTGTACAATGGAGGCAATGTGGTGGTCCAAAGTCAGGTTGCTATCAACCCGGGTGCCCAAGTCCCTCACGACTGATTGCAAGATTAGTACATTGTTATTAAGGTGATAATTAGTGGGACACCATTTTCCTCAAAAGGGATAATGATGCATTTCTTGGCATTCAGTTTTAAACCATGCTTCTGGCACCAGTTATTAGTTTGGGTAAGGCCCTCTTGGAGGACGTTCACATCATTAGGGGACTTTATAACAGTGCCCAGCTTGCAGGCATCTGCAAACTTGGTCAGCCACAGACTACTGGTTTTGGCTTGCATCTCTGTAAAGTATATCCCAAACAGTAGAGGCCCCAAGACTGATCCTTGGGGTATGCTGCTTGTTACTGGTCTGCTACTAGAGGTGGCTTCCCCTATTTTGACTGAGTGGGTTCTATCAGTGAGCCAGTTAGCTACTCATCTGGTAACTTATGAGTTAATGGCTATCTGGGAGAGTTTATCATGGGCTGATGGGCCTATAATTGCCTGGGTCGGTGGATGCTTCACCTTTGTGTAGAGGGATGACAGTGGCTATTCTCTATTCTGCTGGGACAAAGCCGATGCACAGGCTTTGGTTGACTAGGGTGTCTAGTGGTGCTGAGATTTCTTACCTGAGTTCATGTAGGACACAGCCAGGGATGTTATCAGGTCCCATGTTGGCTGTATGTTTTGCCTTTGAGAGGGCATTAATGACCTGCTCCCTGGTGATGAGTGCGTGGGGGGGGCAGGTGCTGAGGATGTTCTGGTTTACTGATATGGGAGACAAGGGGGGGGGTGAAGTTTTCACTAAACTTGTATGCCAGCAGGTTGGCTATAACTATGGCATTTGTGTATGTGGTATTCTTGACCCCACCACTTCTGAGCAGATTTGGGAGTTACCTTTGAGATTGAGGAAATATGCGAAGAAGGCTTTGAGATTGTCCTTAGTGGTTGGCTCCCATCCATATACCAACATAGATACCATATCCTGGTCTGAATCCAGTGTGTGTGTGTTTGTGTGTGTGTGTGTGTGTGTGTGTGTGTGTGTGTGTGTGTGTGTGTGTGTGTGTGTGTGTGTGTGTGTGTGTGTGTGTATGTGTGTGAGTATGATAACACTATAGCTTGTATAGTGCTACAACAATTATTTGCTATTGTTTGAATATTTTGCTTCCAGCAACAAGTCTCTGCTCTGCTGTGTCACAGATCTCTTTTTCAATCTTTTGCTTGGAAATTGCCAGCAATTGTCCAGATTCCACCATAGAACCAGCCCTCTGAGCCCGAAAATCTTGTGTCTAAGTAACTGGTGTGGATATCAGGGATCAGGTCATCAGTAAGCCTAGAAATCTATGTTTGTAAGGAATTGGTAAGAGGAAAGAGAGAGAGAGAGAAAGAAAGAGAGGAAATCAGGCATAAGGAGATCTCAGTATAGCACTATTCTAAGTACTACAGAGAGCTTTTTGCTTTTGGATGTAGATAGTGACATTATGACTTCTGACTACCTGTTTGTTTTGCTTCTTTGTATAATATACGAGAGTCTCTCTTTTTTTTCTAATCAAAGGATGTTATTCTGATAATATTTTTTTATGGGACAGCAAGCAGAAAATGAGATGATGATCAGTTAGTGATAATTGAAAAGAGTAACAGCAATATATTCTAATGGGAGTAATAACATGATCTGGGGCAGAGCAACTTTTTGAGAAGATATTAGGTTTAGCTGGCTTCTCAGCTACATTGCTAAGGCTGATGTTAGAAAAGAAGCCAAGAATAACATGCAAGTTGAACAAAGGCTGGAGATGAAAACATCCATAAGAAGAATGCTTCTTATCTGTAGAATATGTGGTGAGACATCATGTAGAAGTTACTGATGGGTTTACTGCACATCACCAATCAAATGGCACCAGAAATACTCAGTCTATGGATCTAAACCTCTATTGCAACATCAGACGAATGATTTGGAGGGAAGATATATCTCACAGAGGATACTGCTGCTGTGGAACAGACTATCCATATATCCACATAAAACAAAATACATCCCTGTCCATATTCAAGTTCAAGTAAAATCTATGAACGGGAAACAGAACATTTACCCCAGGCCTGCCCCCATACTACTAATAGACAGAGGTATCTCCTAAATAAATATCCAATGTATGGGTCCCTTCCAATTACCTATGGTATGATCCCATTTATTTTCATTAGCGGTAATATATAATTACCGACTATGGAATGTGTAAGCCCAATCTATAACTGAATGGGCTAGGTTATTTCAAGCACAAAAAAGGGAAAATGGATAGTTTTAAAATGTCCCACAGGGGCAGCTAGCCTAGCAATCATAAGTTAGGTCACTATCCATATAAGTTCCCAAATCCTGAACAACTGAGTCAACTCATAGGGGTATATTGTTAATATGGTAGTTCCCTTGGATAAATGACTTACCAAAGGATACAATAATGCATTTTTTGGCATTTAGTTTCTGTCCATGATTTTGGTACCAGTTATTTATTTGGGGCAAACCTTCCTGCAAGATGGCTAAGACATATGGGGATAGAATGACTGCTCCTAGCTTGCTGTCATCTTCAATCCTAGTTAGCCAGAGCCCTTTGATATTGACTTTTACTTCAGAAAAGTAGATTCCAAGCAGGAAAGCCCTAGCACAGAACCCTGGGGGACTCCTCTGGTGATTGATCTCTTTTTGGAGGTAACTTCCCCTATTTTGATTTCCTGCATCCTATCTGTGAGTCTGTTGGCAATCCAATGGGTGACACAGGTTTTGTAGTTATTATAGACAGTAAATGTTCAATGCTGTTTATACACTTGCATTATATTCTACTGTATCTGACTCTGGCCCAGGACATGGCCAAAAATTGCCCTCAGACCAGTTCATTCCACAGGTTAACAAACTTAAATAAATACCTAAACAAAATCAATGTGTATGCATTGGTGAATTCGGTCTTCTTAACTTTGAGCCAAGAAATGTAAAGTCAATGTCAACTGCTGACACATACAGCTTGACGACATCCAGAAGTGTACCATTCCCAGTGCTCGTCAAAGTAGAGGAAGGACTCAAATGAATGCAAGCCCTTGGTGTGACTGAAAGTAGAACTAAACTTACAACATGGTGTGCACCAAGGTCCCACTCATCAAAAAGAATGGAGGTGTAAGAATATGGATTGGCTTAAAAAGTTAAATGATGCAGTTATGTAACAGAGTTTTATTCTATCTACCCTAACTGATATTGCAGTTACACTGGTTGATGCCAGAGTGTTCATCACATTAAAGACTTTAAATGGGTTTTGACAGATACCACTAGAGAATCCAAAGCACTCATGCATAGAAAGCACTTAGTAAAAACCAATAAAAAACAAGAAATAGCTTCTGGACAAAACACCACCATAAGCTCCACATGAATGCATTGGTAAAAATGTCTTTATTCACCAATAAAAATAAGGTTAAGTGCTTTCATTCCTTTTCCATCACTTGGGGACTTCTTCAGAACAAACTACTAAGTAAAATATCCCTACTTATATAGTACAACCAATTATCATCAATGAATAATTCAAAAACAAAACGTGAATCACTATTCCAAAAAAAATAGTTCCTAAAAACAATAAACACACATTAAGAAAAACCTTTTGTTGTGATCCAAGACTTAATATTTAAAAATTCTCCTAAAAAATCATTCTGTTAAATAACAATAATAATGAATAGCGTTTACAAAAACACAACTCTTATTCAGAGATCCAAAGCCCTATGTTTCGACACAGGAAGCAATGAAACATAATCATTGAGCCCTGGTGCAACTCCTGCATTTAATCTAATAATCCAATAAAGTTCTTTTAATTCAATTTGCAATTCCCTCCAACTACGTCTTATATTCTGTGGCACTACTTCTAATATTCCAAATTTATAGTTAGTGTTGCCTTGGCAAGTTAACGTATGTTTATATTTGGCATTATTAACATTGCCCTTAGCTAAGGCATATAGGTGTTCATATATTCTAGATCTCAATTTCCTCTCAGTTTTGCCAACATAAAAGATTTGACATGTTTGGCAAATACTAATAGATATCATGCCCTTTGTGTTAACAATTGCTTTTATGTAACCTAATATAATGCCTAAAGCCTTTTAGTTGTATATGGTCACTGTCCAAAATATATGGACATTGGTTACATCAGCCGCACTTAGTTGTGTCTTTGAGTGGTGGTGGGAAATTTAATGTTGTGATACCACTAGAGAAACATAGCCTTTTATTACTCCATTTGGAATGTTTTGTTTCAAAAGACTGCCATTTGGTGTAACTTCAGCACCACTAGTATTTCAGCATAAGTTAAGTAATAATGTTGAAAGGGAATAAAAGTGTTGCTGCCTTAGATGATGTGCTAGTGTTTGGCCATAATAAAGAAATGTGTGACATAAGATTGGAGACAGTACTGCATACCATTAAAAACACAGGTTTGAAGCTGAAGACAGGCGATTTCATTTTTGAAAAGTTTGAAATCCAGTGTTTTAGTCACAGAATAAGAGCTAGCAGAATTATACAAGATTCAATCAAACAAAGTAATAACTCAGCTAAAAAAGTCAAACTCCATTTAACTGAGCTACATCATGACCTAGGATTGATCATTTTTTTGGGGCTAATTTTAAAAAGATCTGTTTGCGGTGCAATGTCCACTGACAGATTTACCAAAGAAAGAGGAACCCTGGTAGTGGCAGAACACTCAAACCGAACTTTTGGCAAAGTTAAGCAAAATTCAGATGTCTACTGTAGTGCTTGTTTACTATGATATTGCAAAACCAACAGTCAAAAATGAAGAGTAGTTATGGTCAAGGTGCTTTTTCATGCCAGCTGGATGGACAACTTTTTAAGACTTATTGCCTTTTATTCCACAATGCTAATGAATACTGAGCAATGATATTTGCAAACAGAAAAGGACAGTCTTGCAAGTGGATGGACATATGAGCATTTTTCACAACAGCTACTGGGGCTGGAATGTTTCCAACTCCAGAACGACCAAACAGTCCTGGTTCCAATGCATAATTCCTATGATTTTGTAAACCTGCTACTAATAGGCCAAAGGTTACTTATGAGGATATGTCTTTTCAATTCCAGAGCAATCTATGTGCTGGGAAGTTGTTAATAGTGGCTTAAATATTGTCCTGAATCCTAATACCTGACCAGACACAATCTGATACTGAGAAAGATGTTGCTGCATACGTTGAGATCATTATGACAAGTCTACCTGAAATTACAAGATGGCTATAAAAATTAAAGCAAGCTATCAAGCAGACCAAATGAGCTACAACTAGTCATATATGTAAAGAATAGCCTGAACTAACCAATGAATACAGAAAAAAGTATCTAATGTACAAATACTATATGCCGAGAACACAATTGTCTGAACACAATGATTTGGTCCTGTACCAAGGGAGAATTATCGTTCCTTTTTAAAACATGCAGATGTTTTGAAACAAACACATGAAGTGCAATAAGTCTGTTTAATTGTCATGAAACCAAGATGCCTGTTTGGTAGTATATCAACAATGGCATTGCAAACCTTGTGTCAAAGATAATTTTTTTGTATAATTCATAAACCATCCCAGAGGAGATAACTGTTAATGCTAGCTCCTGTACCACACATATTTTTGCAAACAATGGTCACTGACATATATGGATTGGAAGGAAGAAGCTACAAGCGGACTGTTACCCATAAAATACACAAATATTGCATATGCCAGACATGAATAGCCAGCAAATTATTTCCAGATTTATTACAGTGCTAGCCAGATATGGCATACCTTTCAAATTAATTACAGACAATTCTACACAGGTCATGTCCAGAGTTCCTACAATTTGTTGAGGACTTTGACACATACACACTACTTCATGTCATCTCCCTCCACAGTCCAATGGAAATTCTGAGAGAGTGTTCTGAATTGCTAAAATATTCTACACCAAACTAATTCTCACAGAGCTCTTATGCTTACTGTGCTACTTCACTCGCTGCTACTGTAGTAACCTCTGCATAGCTAATGCCTGGAAGACAAATCATGACATATATACCTATACTGGAATTTAACTAGAACTGAAAACTACTCCATCTGAATCTGTCAGGAGAAATGACACGTGTTATTCTACCCAAACTTTGCCTGTCAGTCAATAAGGCCAACCAGTACACCTAGAGAAAAAAGATGAGGCATGGTCCAAGATGGTTCAAGCAGATGATGGTACCAATGTGTCACTTAAAAGGAGACATTTCTGGGACATTGCAGAACAGTGTATCTTACTGCCATACACAGTTGTTCAAACCAAGGATGATGAAGTCTTAGGCAGTCAAAGCATGCCAATTTCATCAAAGATTCTACTACAAACAGATATCCAAGAAAAAGATGGAAGTCTAAAATGTGTCCCAAAGATGCATAAACTGTCTGAAACTCATATATCGTGAATCCAAATGAGACTGTTTGCAATGCTATCCAGATGATTCAGTGAGAAGAACTGAATAAAACTTAAATGTTTTAAGAGTTTGTCTAACTTTTTCCCTCTACAAATTCTTGAGTGGTTGTAGTAACCAGAAGTGGTCATGAAATCAAATGTCATCAGTGTTATGATGGATATCACCTTATCCAAGAATCAGAAAAGTGACTGATTTGTTCTATTTAACAGGAAGCCTAGATCACACTTTACTGCTGAGACTTACTTAATACTGAAAATAATAACTACCTGTCATGATATGGGCAAAGTTTTGAAATTCATTTCATGAGTACATGTGGTGCATCCAAGAATGCTGCCTATATGCATCAGACATTAGGTCTTTGGAGTACCAGTTTTTAGAGACAGAGAGAGAGAGAGAGCTTCTCCTTCTCTCTCTCTCTCTCTCTCTCACTGTGCAGGGAGGTGTGATAATAAAAGTGTGTACAGTTTTAATTGCATGCATATATGGGGATATATATCACATATACATTTAAGGATGTAAATACCCATGTTATTAGACTCTTATGTGCCATTTGAGAAAATGTTGAGAAGATAGCTGCCTTTTGCTATGTTGCCATTTTGTGAGCAGCTCAAATTGTTGTATAACTTCATATATGTGTATCTAGTGCCATTATTATCAGCACAGAACAGCGTAACTGGATAGCCTTTGGGTGCATTATGACATGGTTTAATTAACTGGAGTTGGGATTATAAATAAATAACTTTATGGCTGCTACCAGCATAAAAATGTTTGCAGTACTTTTGTTGTACTTTGTCGCTTTCCCAGCTCTTACAGTTCTGCATTGCACACTTAGAAAATGGTATTTTAATTAACAGTACATAAACACTTGCTTAGAAAACTGCCCTAAATGCAACTTGCATTAAAAAAGGGAGCTTGAAAGGTTATAGAGAAAAAACTGTTGCATGCTTGATAGTTGTCTGAACATCTTTTAGTCTTCTTGATTACCAAAGAAATATCAGCTAGAAATGGGTATGTACGACTTATTTATGAAAATGAACTAGATGTAGTAACACACTGATTAGACAATAGGTTCAGAGGAGGTCACTAGGCTAATGACCCAAGAGCCCTTACAAGCCTAGCCATATTTAACCCAAGTTTCACAGTTTTCAATAACTAGGTGAACAAAGTTCACAGAGGTATGAACCTATGCTATGGTATATAATACCAACTGCCTCTGTCCATGAGGGACACGGGCGCCATCCCAGGAGTAAATTCATGGTTACACATCAGTTGATCTAGGTTGCACTTGAAGAGGGTAAGTGAGGGCTTCTCTTCACATGAATAGGAGTTTGTTACAAAGAAGGGGTAGTCTCTGTGAGATGTATCTATCTCTCTCTAGCGTAATTTATTTATGTCAGAGACTAGGTTTAGCTCCCTGGAATGAGTGAAAATCATGTAGTTTGAATTATGAAAGTGTAACATTTCCATCAGGGCTGGATTGGAGACTGCTCTGTAGACTAGGCACAGATTGTCCCTTAGTAGTCTGTAGGAGATAGAAGATAGTGATAGGGCTTTAAATATTTCCACGTAGGACTTAGTTTTGTACTCTGTATCTTCCTGGTGAGAAAACTCTGGGGTTGCCCCAGCTGTTGCAAATGTCTGGTGATGTACATGCAAAAGGGTGCATTGTGCTGAATTATTGGTCTGATGAAGGCCAAGTACAATCGAATTATAGTCTCCTTTGATCTGGATGAGTTGTGCCACATAAAAGGACTTTTTCACCATTGTGGACGCATGATGGTCAAAGTTCGTATTACTGTCAACCTGAGTACTCAGATCACGTATCCTTGGGTCTACTCTTAGGGGATGCTGTCTATATTGTAAATAGCTAGGATATTTGCTTTGACAAAGAGAATGATTATGCATTTTTTGCATTTAGTTTCAGTCCATGGCACTGACACCAATCATTTGTCTGTTAACCCTTTCTGCATTATACCAGTATCATTCAGGGATTCAGTAATTTCCCCTAATTTACAGTCATCCATGAACTTGGTCAGCCAAAGGCCATCTACATTTGCACTGACTTCTGAGAAATAAATACCGAACAGAATATAGCCTAGTAGAGAACACTGTGGTACACAGCTAGTGACTGGCCTTTTGCTGGAGATAAATTCACCCACTTTGACAGTATGTGCCCTGCCAGTGAGCAATTTGGCTATCCACCCGGTGACATAGAGGTCTATACCCAGTTTTTCCTCAATAATACGTGAGTTGAGAATTGTGCCAAATGCATTTCCCAGGTCAAGGTAGGAGGTCTTTCCTTCATCTGTGGCCTTGGTAACCTTCTCAAAGAAATCAGCTAGATTTAACAGACATGCTCTATCCTTAACGAACTGAACTGGGTTGGGTCCAGAGTCTGGAGATTACTTATGTCCTTGTTGATAAGGTCCATGCTGATTCTTTCCATGGCCTTACAGATGAGGCTAGTCAGGCTTATAGTCTATAATTCCCTGGGTCGGTTAATGGCCCCTCCTTGTGCAGAGGAATGACTGTTGCTGTTCTCCATTATCCCAGAACATAGACTAGTCTGAAAGCTGTGGCTAAATAGAGGAACAAGTGGGTCTGCTAGGTCATATTTTAAGTTATTTAAACGGTAACCTGGATTGTTGTCAGGACCCATTGTGTTTTTAGCCTTAGAGAGAGCAGAGATGACTTGGTATCTTGAGATAACAGGCTGAGGAATGGTGGCATGTATATGTGTAGGATTACCAGTTAGGATGGGGGTTGAAGTTTGATCCAAATCTGTTACCTAGCATGTTAGCTATTTCCACTTGTTGAGTATGGGTGGTGACTTCCACAACCAACTCTGCACATAGCTGGGTATTCCTCTTACCATTTTGGACACAGTTAAAATATGCTTTGGGATTTACCTTGGCTAGGAAGGCTAGTCATAATTTGCTTTTGAGGACTTGAGAAGATCTCTGATTAGTTTGTTTAGACTAGTGAAGGATTTATTCTTCTGCTAGTCTGGTGCTTATTTCTGGACATTAGTTTCTTTCTTTTGTTGTATAGCCTGTTTATACTGGGGTCCACCAGAGTGCCTTGTTTTTCTGGCAAGACCTAGGTTTAATCTGGTCCATTTCTGCCAATTCTATACAAATGCTTATGTGGCTACACAGGGTATTGGGGTATACCTCTGCATAAGATTCTATGTTTTTTGTGTTTCAGGGAGCTTTGAAATTTCTCATGCTATCACTTAGTGGGAGATAATTTGTGTTTGAGAAATTATTTAGTGTTTTTCAGCTTGATAGGGTTTGTGGCCTTATATTTATTTCAAATGAGACAATTTTAAGGTCTTATCTTACCAAAGAGGACATTGCATGGGGGATGCAATGCTCCCCCATGTTAATGAGTACTATGTCCAGGATATTTGAACCCCTAGTGGGTATGCTGATCAGCTGTTCTAGAGCATTTGCATTGACAAAGTCCAAGAACATCTGAGCTTGCATGTAAGTGGCTGTATATGTTCCCCAGTCAATGGTAGGAGAGTTAAAATCACCCATGAGTAAGGTATTGGGCTGCATGGTGAGTGACTTCAGTAAGTCCATGTACTTGGTATGTTTTTCTTGGTTCATGCTCGGGGGCCTATAGCTAGCGGTGATGTGTTAAGAGATTTTGTCTATTGTTAGTTGGACATGGAATAGCTCAAGACAGCCCTATTGTTTGACCATTCCTGAGGTGTACTTATGCTTTATGAAAATGGATACACCTACAAACATACACACATGCACAAAAATAGTTCAAGCACATACATTAATGCCCTTCCACCTTGCCAATATACCAAAACAGTTTCTTCTATAAGTGTCCAGGCTGTTCTTAAAAATATCTAAACTGGTGCTTGCTTTAATGTAATTTGGTAGCCTATTCCATGCATCAGCTGCTCTCAAAGAGAGCCAATTAATACACTTTGTATTCCTATAGAATCTTCTACTTAGGTTGTCTGATGACTCTCTACTACTTTTTGATAACACCTAACATTCTCAGAAATGCCTCTAAATGCGCTATATACCTGAATAAGATCTCCTCTTAAATATCTGTATGAGACACTGCACAAGTTCAGAAATTTTAGTAGTTCACACTAACTTAAATTTTCTCAGCAATGGATGCCATTGGTTTATTTTTGCTGTACTGTTTCCTGTTTACTCTTGCTTGCTTTCTTATAAGGTTTCCATATTGTTATTCCATACTCATCTCTGGCTCTAATGTAACTAACAATGGCTTCATCATTTCTGATTTCCTAGACTTTATAAATCATCTTATACAACCTATAGTTCTTTAACTATCAATAATTAATTGGTTGATATGATTAGAAAAACCTCAAAGCTAGATTTACCCATATGGCCAGGTTCTTAAATTAATCTAGAGTTTCAATGTGATGCATGCTGTATTAAATATTCACCTTTCAATTTATGTCTCCCAATGTCATATGCTTAGTTTCTGATCTATTTATCACCATATTATTCTACTGTGCCCAAATGGTCATTGTAGTCAAGTTCTTTTGCAGACATGCCCTATACAGTCTAAACAAGTATGGGCCTAGGACTGAGCCCTGTGGGACACCCTGACTGTAACCAAAAATTGCTGTATGATATTACTATGTCTTGTCTGTAAGCCATGCAGCTATCCATCTTATCAAGAATACATCAATACCAAGTAGCTCTAATTTATTGATCAGTGTTTTGTGTATGACCCTGTCAAATGCTGAAGTTAAATCTATATAAATCACATCACAGCACAATTGTTCATTCATAGCTCCTATTATATTGCTATAGAACATCATGTTACAGGTTTGGTTCTTTCTTGCTTCGTTGCTGGTCTGAACGTAGGGAAAGTGTTGCAACCCTGCATCGCTGGGATGCTTACCATGGCTTTGAACCATGTCTAAAGCATGGCTTTGAACCATGTCTAAATGACTGCATAGACATCAGCAGTTTCCAAGAGGAGGAGTGTTTCTAGGTAGTACAGTTTCTTGTTCAGACTCCTAGCACTGAGCAACAGTACTTTGAGCTTATTAAGAGATTTTGTTATGTTGGGTGGTTGTCTACTTTTACACTGTCTAAAAAATGCACTGTAGGGGTGGCTAAAGCCTTGTCAGTATCAAAAACCTAGTGGTGAGAGGTGAAGATCATCTCTGGCAAAACAGTGTGGCCTGTTACTCATGTCCTTCAAGGCTGACAAATAGTGGATCCCCTTGGACTGACACCAAAAGTTAAGCCAATTGTTAAAATCAATTATTTTTTGTTTGTACTGTGGCATTATCCTTGGAGAAGGTAGAATGCTGCTCAAGGCTAGGCTCATACCTGCAGTGACACATAATCTTAGAGCTCAGTCATGACTCTTTTCATATAGTACATCTCAGATGATTCACACCCACAAGGACTATGACCGAGTCATACTGGTACCTGTGGATGAGTGACTTGAGTGTTTGTGGCCGAGTCATACTGGTACTCATTGATGAGTGACTTGAGTGCTTGTGTTATCTGACAGATCCTGGCACCTGACAAGCAGCTAGCTGTAACCTTTGACTTATCCAGTCTGGTGAAGGGAACATCTGTGTGTCTCACTATGGAGTCTCCTATGACCAGTATGTTAGGATTTGTAGTGTTTTGCCTTATGGTTTTGTTGTTGAGTCACTGGTGTGTGTATTATTATGTGTTGTTATGATTGTTGGTTGCTTTGTTGTGTGTACATGTGGTTTCTAAAGGTGGCATTTGTGAGACCTCTGAGTTTTTGGTACATTACTAGTGAGTACCTCTGTTTATGTGGGTTTACATGTCACATTCTTATTTAGTGTGGGAAGTGATGACATCTTGTTTGGCATTCAATTAGTCTGTATGTGAGAGTCTTGCCTCCATTTTCATAGTATAACTGCATCTCTCACATATAGTATTTGTTTATTTCAGGATTAAGTGGTTGTCAGCATACATGAGATAATTGCTACATTGCTTCAGGATGCCCATGTCCATCAGGCTGCCTGCACAACTGGTGATAAACTGCAAATCCATGATATCACGTTCTTACTGTGGGTTTTGGCAGGGAAAGGAATGGGTTAATAAGACTGGACTGTGCTGGTAGCACAGAGATTATGAGTGGAAAATCTATTTTATGTAATTTAATGTTAACCAAATAGTGATGCTACTCAGCATGCAACCTAGTTGCTCCTTGAGCAGTAGAGGGCTGAGTATGGTTTCGGTGATAACTGTTCCAGGGAAAATTTATCTTCAAGGCATTTGCATCTCTGCAGGGCACTGCAAATGGCTGCTGCACAGACAGCTGCTTTATGTAAATGTGAGACT